>NC_039499.1:3082862-3392039 GCF_003590095.1 Trichoplusia ni
GGAAAAATCGCTTTTGCATTTATTAAATCTTCATATTAATATATTCCTTCTGCATATCGGAAGCGAAAACGGCCTGTCCCTAAGATTAAGGAGAAGAATTAAGAATAGAAGAAAACGAATCTGGTTGTGAATGATTTTTTTTATGAAAATCATTATAGTATAATCATTACAATTTTTAATTTTAATCATTTTAATAATTCGCCGGTCCACGCATTTTGAAATTGTTAAACCGTTTCCTGGATTCAATACAAAAGTGTGACGTGTTCGCGAGAGACTCGAGTGCTAGGCGATTTTTTATGTTGCAATGTTTGAAGTTTTGTGAGATGAATAATGGATGAAATAATTAGTTAGGGTACTGTGTCTTTTTTACTAATCTTGTTTGTAGATAGTAAAAGAGTAAGTTTTAAAATGTAACTTTTTAAGCAAAGTGTAAGTGGTATTATGTGCCGTTCTTTGTATATAAATAAATAAATAAATAACCTGGATTAATATACATAAATAAATAAATAAATAACGAATTAAAAATTAAGAAGATAGTATGATTGGGTTGACTAGTACAAAAAGGCATCAAAACATTGTGCAGGCTATTGAATAAGAAGAGAAGTATCATCATCATCATCATCATCATGTCAGCCTATAGCAGTCCACTGTTGGACATAGAAGAGAAGTATGAATGATAACAAAGATTACGTGAGACGTTGATGAAAATATTGACTTTAATTATATCAGATGAGTGAACGTTATGACATTTACTGATAGTGATCCCGCAATTATCGAGCTGATGTTATTGACATCCAGAAAAAGAACTCGCAATAATAGAGAAACATCTAGAAGTATTGGCATAAAAACAACGATTATTAGTTGAATGATTTTGTATACATGAAGTGTGGGTTCTTAATCAATTTTTATCGTATTGGTTAGGATCACGTTTTTTTTTGTGACAATATGAATTCCGGTAGTATTAGCAGAAATGTCTTGCAGGACAAAAAAATTGGTAAATTCCCTCAACATTTGGGTCAATGATGATATCATTATTTAGAAATAAATACCTACTCACACCGTACATTCTTTAAGACTTACTTATTACTAATTAACTCATGTACCTAATAAAGCGAGACGGTGCTATACATGGTGCGTTACCGTGTTTGAAGCACACAATGACGGCTATAGCCTGCTAAGATGCGCAGAGTAAGCGCCTAGGCTTCTCAAAGACTTTATAAAGAAGCTCCTTATCTTTTACGGTCGTTGTCTTTGTTACAGAGTCAGAAAACTACAGCAATGTCGAGAGGTATTTTAAACACAAATTAGTTGAAGCAAACTTACGGAAAGGAGCGTTAACATTCCTCAAGTAAGTTTCTACCTGATTAAATAATATATTTAGCGTTTGCACTTCTTAGGTACTACGAAAGACGTGCTACCTACACATCATAGTAGTAGAAACTGAGTGAATGTGGCTAGAAATAAAATCTCTCTTTTTTTTAAACATTCAAAAGTGCATTAGTTTTATTAATTCCAAACTAGTCCCGAACAATATTGAGTTCAGATTGTAGTGAAAAGTGTACAAAATTATGACAATGCGGTCATTCTTACTTATACTTTCCAGCACGGACACAAATGAAACAGTACATGTGACAGCTGACTTGGTCATCGGAGCTGATGGCGCCTTCTCCGCCGTCCGCAAGGCTATGATGAAGCAGCCACTCTTCGACTACAGCCAGAAATACATTGAACATGGCTACCTAGAGCTGTGCATACCACCGGACGAAAATGGCGGCGTAAGTAATCAACCTTACACAATCTTCTTAAACACCTTATCCTGCTTTATATACTTATACCAAATTTCAAAAAGAAAGCAAATGAACGACAAAATTTGCCCCACAATGAGAATCCAAAAATGTACCTTCAAATCATTGAGATTGATTTGCTCGAAGGGTTTCGGATGTCTTTGCATGACGTTAAAACTCCTCAAGTTTATGAACTTCAAATGGTTGGTTGTTAGTCCAGATTCAAACAAACGGAGTGCATAGTCTTGGAACTTTTCGATGAAAGGAAATCCGCGCACTAGATACATGACGATAATTTGAGAGTCTGTGAACACCGAACCATCTAACTTTGGTTTCCCGTAAATATCCAGGTATTCGTATTCCTTTAGTTTATAACTGTACTCCATTTCAATAGAGTAATAGTTTTTGGTTGACGCAGAGTATGCTAAAGATCCATCAGTGTAGGTACAGTCGTGAATATATTCACCTTCGGGCAAGGTTTGATTGTAGGCAAACATAAAGTACATCCTTGTATTGTCACTAATACATGGTTTATAACTTAAGCTTTTCAAAACATCTATATTAGCCATATGTGGTTTTACATGCACGTGAACAGCTATTAAACTGCATAAAGCTGTGTTGTATAAATTGCTGATAAAAAACGCAAACCAAGCCCAGCAGAGAATTATAATTCTGAATGTTTTATTTATTGACAACCCTGAATTCGCGTTTCCAAAAAAATATCCCCATAAGTTTAAACTTGAAAATGTATCATCAATAAGAAGGTTTTTCAAGATGATGCAAACGAACATTACTAATAAGAAAGAGGCAAATATCAGTACCCAAGTTTCTACTCCAAATTCTTTGAAGGCTTGTTTCCATTTCTGATCTCCAATAGCTGGAGTATACAAATAGTAACTGGCGTAGTTGAAACCCCAGATAAAGTCAAATAATTGGTATCTGTTCTCCATGAGCACGAATCCACCAGCGGCAATGTCTGCTATGCCATGATCTAAGTACATGAGGAGTCCAGTTGAAGTCAGGTTTGGCAGTACTATTCCTTCCACTTCTTCCACATCGAAAATGTCGTAATGGGTTTTGAAACCCTCTTTATCTGCAATTGTTTCCAAAAGGTATTGATCCAAACCAGATACATATTTTCCATACACAGTGAAATTGCTTGATGGCGAAATGAAATTAGGGACATCGTCACTGGCTACTATTCTGATAACGCAATTTTTGAGTAATGTAATGTCGTTTGTTGGAAAATAATCTGTTATGTTTGATCTGTCCTCGCAAGTACCAAGTATTACCGCTTCATTAAATATATTGCCGCACTTGTTATTTTGAAAGGGGTAGTACGTATAAATGGTAGCATCAGATATCATATTTCGTATGACAACAACACTGTAAATTCTGTGCTTTAACAGATTTCTGAAAACCAACTCAACTTCTTCGTCTTTTAGCCGTTTTATTGTAATTATAAATTTTGCCCTTGGATTCCAAAACTTGTCCCTCTTCAAGTAAAGCAAACCCGAGACCATATCTTCATATTCGTATGCGGTTATAACGTATACATTTGTAAGGATAAAGCCACTTCGGTCTTGAAATGATTTCAGAATAACACTTTGACAGTATTCTTCACTGTTCAGTCTCTCGATTAGTGGGTCTATACCTAAATCTGGGTTTATAAATGTGGTTACTGTGCCACATGAAAAGTATTTTGTTAAGATATAAAGCACGCATGGTGCGGTTTTGTAGAAATGATAAGTTTTGAAGGTACGCAAACGTGGAGAGTCATCTGACTGTAGACCACTGGCAAATTTTATTAAAGTGAGTAGAAAAATCCGTAGAAATAACGTTCTTGCCATCGTGGTGTACACGTCAGGTGTACTTCGCGATTGATAAAGCTAATTTTGTAGAAAAACGAATCTGTTGAAATTTCAATGATAAATGTTCTCCCCATTCATAATGATTTATGACCGTTTTAGTGGCAGGATGTGATTAAAAGGGTATGAAGCTTTGTATTTAAGTGAATATCGAAGTTAATTTCGAGAAAGATTGATGTTCCTTTATGAGGTTTTTATTTTGAAGACAATTGGAAGAGCTATTAGAAGTCTATGGTTTTCAATAATAACAGTTTTTTAGGCCTACCATCAATTGTGTTAAATGTTTTCATGATTATATAGCGTGGATTGATATGAATTTAAATAAATACTTTGATTGAATATGCAGTTTCACAAACCTGTCTTTCTATAGTTTCAGATGCCCGCAAATTATCTTCACATCTGGCCTAGAGGGGAATTCATGATGATTGCGCTTCCTAATCAGGACTGTTCTTGGACAGTGACCCTATTCATGCCCTTCATCAAATTTAAAAACTTAGACACTAAAGAAAAGCTTTTGGCCTTCTTTGAAAAGTACTTCCCGGATTCAATTGATTTGATTGGCAAAGATAAGCTTATTGAAGACTTTTTCGCTGGTTCCCCATCTCCGTTGGTCGCTATTAAGGTAGGATACTACACTTTCAGTTCAAACTTAGTTTATAAGGTTGCAAGAAGACATAAGAAGTTGCGTATCTAGTAGTAAAATATTTTGTTTTACCCTAGTGTCGTCCTTATCACGTGGAAGACAAAGCTCTGCTGATAGGAGATGCGGCGCATGCCGTGGTACCTTTCTACGGTCAGGGCATGAACGCAGGTTTCGAAGACTGCACCTTACTTGACCAGCTCTTCCAGAAGCATAATGACAACCTTGCAGAAATTCTAGAAGAGTTCTCTAATTCCAGATGGGAAGATACCTTTGCTATCAGTGATTTAGCTATGTATAATTATATTGAGGTAACTGGTTCATTTATTTGATGTTGATGTTTGTGATGTTTTATTATTAAGCTCACGTTGTGTTATTTCTGATCTCAGGGTGGTATCGTACTTGCCTTCTTTCTGTTCATCTCATACGATTTTTGTATGCTCTAGAAAATTGGATAAATCCGTAGTTTTTTCGCTGATACTTATAGTATGAAATGTAATAATCTACTTACTTTTCTCAGATGCGAGACCTAGTAACTCGTCCTTCGTACCTCATTCGGAAAGCTGTGGATGACTTCATATTTTGGCTACTACCTAACTTCTGGGTTCCTCTGTACAACTCTGTGACATTCTCAACGATGCCTTACAGTCAATGCATCAAGAACCGTGAATGGCAGGACAGGGTAAGATTTAGAAACTAAAATCTCTAACGAGGGATTTTTTCACTTAGTAAATAAATCCTATGATACGTATCACGGTTTTCAAGAACAATTTTTTGATTCTGATTTGTATGAGTATTTACTTTTGTTTATTTTTATTTCTACAGTTACTGAAGAAGTTCTTCACGTTTGGAGGATTTGCTGCGGCAGTAGGCGGTGCTTTTGCATTAAAGTTAAAATATTTAAAGTAATAATAAAAGTATACGTTATATGCTTTAATTTATATTTGTTTTTTTTTCTCACTTTTGTCGAATCATTATGAACACTGATATAAAGTTCTTAGCAACACAATTACTCTCTATTGCTCTAGTTGCTATATTTATTTTAAAAGGCATTAACGATTTATTTAGGCTAGTAGATTCAACATTTATTCATATTACCTAGTGAAAGTACAATAAACTCAATTCACAATCAAAGAATGTTTCTTAAAAATAAATAGGTTTGCTCCAGTTTATATTTTTGGGCGTTTTTCTATTCACTCTAGTTTTAGTCTCACGGTTGTTTAAGTCAATAGTCAACTGAGAAAACTACCTTACCTGCAAAATGTATAATACTTTGAAAAGATTAAAGACGTTTGTAGGTTTTGATGATAACTCAATTGGTCTAACCTTAAAGTTTGATCTGACCTTTCATTTTTTAACTGCAATCTCTATCCGCCTATAAAACGTTTTCAATCCCAGCATAATTTCAATATAATTTAAGCTCTTTTGCATCAGAATCCGGAAATATTGAATGAAAAATTCCATCGTCCGATTATTCTATTTGTTTCCATTTCAACCAAGATTAAAACTAAAAGCACTCAGTGTTGAAACGCAAGTTTGTTCAGGGGTCTACCACCACATCCTATAGTAATATTATTGTAGTCGTGAGAACGTGACAGCGCATTACAGTACGTAGAGCGGCGTCACTTATCCACAAATCGAGTTGTATTAGGTTAAGAGGATATAGTAGACCCCCAGGATAGGATAATAGCCGAGATTTTGCTCATTCAATATGCAGTGAAACTTGTGCTCAGCTCCGTTCACCGTAATGGATGTTTAACAAGAGGGAAACGGGACGTGAAATGAGTGAGGCTTGTCTACTTGTATGCTTTATAATCCTGATGGGTACGGCCTGAGAGCTCAGAGTAGTTTATAATAGTTTTTTTTGAAAAACGAAACTGAATTTTCGATGCGTTCATTTTCTGTGGCATCTAAATGTTGATTTTGGTAAATGTTTACGGCAAAAATACTTAAATAAAAGTCTCAATATAAACAAATAGAAAAGTCATTAAAGAAATACTTCAAAATAAATTTGAACATTAGCCAATTTATAAACGTCAAGAACTCGTCATCCAGTCATTATTATTTTACTCGAGTCCAGCGATGACACTTCCACAAAAAGAATATAAAAATCTCGGAATACCAATCTAGGTATTCGGACGGGGCGTTCCCAGGATCCCAGATTTTGAGCTCACATACCTCGTCCCTCGACGAATCGAAAGTGTTCCCACCAAATTAATTGGAGCCCGATTTGAAATAAAAAAGAATATGGCGAACATACTGTGACTTTAATGAAAATTTATCGTTCCTCTGTCGGCCGCTGCTTTAGTGAGCTGTGGGGATATTGGGCTTCCGAATATTGGAGATAGAATAATATTTTTGGTATAAACCGTACGCAATTTATGATTGTGATGGTTTGGTTTACGTAACTTTATTTAGTGTCTGTTACGTTTTATTTTAGACTTAAGATAATAGGTGACATTTCGGACTTCGGAAAACGTAAACGACAGTTGTGACTAAGTGTCAAGTGCATGAATGCTAAGCCTGATTTTTTTTGAGCTTCTTCTATACACTGCCTGTTATGTAGTCCCATTATATTCGTAAGGTCTTGTTCAAAAATAGTCTTTTTCGTATCAAATTCAAAATATATTTATGCTTGCGGATTGATTTCAATTGAATAGTTCTGTCCATCGTCATTAATAAATTTACAGCGATACGGATATATAATCGTGCACCGATAACGTGGCTTCTGCCATCTGGTCGCGACATTTTCCCTCTTATTCGTGACTGAAGACTTAGAAACAGTAGTGGTTCTCCTTTTACGGGACGTGTTTACATTTTGTATTACATACGAGATAGTTGTCTGTTCTGGTGGTGGAGGTGGAGCAGTTATGACTGATATTATGGGATTTATATATTTTTCCATAATTAAATCTAAAACGTTGGCAACGTCCTTGGGCCATGAGAAATTGATCGTTTTTATTGTATCATCATCTTTGTTGTTATCATTCGATTGTTTTTTATGTTTACTTTTATGTTTCTTTCTATGGGATCGTCTGTTTTGATAGTCATTCGGTGCGTTAGAATATATATTATCGTTGCTAATTTGCAAATAGTCTTCTGAGGGTTCGTCGCTTTCTTTGTAACTGGACGATATCACGTAGAAACAACAATGGAGTATTATTAGGAAACGGATAACTGAAACAATAAATTGCTGTCAGAATCAAGTATGTAAGTGCTATAAACGTAATACCACAAAGAAAATATGCCTTTAATAAATAACATGTACTGGCACGATAAAAAACATTCGCATGCAATATTTGTTTTAAATGAACTTTTTACTTACGCAGTATTTCACTACTATGAGACGTGCACATTTCAACAGAAGTGATTAGACCTTTCACTTGTATTATGTTAACTCATGTTGACGCACATCTTCATTCAGTTAGTTTCGATCAAATGACTTTTCAATGTATTTTGGGTTCTATTTATAAAAGTATCGAATAATGTATAGCCTAGGAACTAATGGGTTAATGAAGTAAGATTAAAATTAATCATTTAGTTAATCCGCAGCAAATTCATTAAATATAAGCTAGTATTTACAACGTAATCTTAATTAAGTTTTTTTTTTAACTTAGCTTAGTCTTTATAGAACCAAGTATTGAAAGATTTCATTTTTTTCTTTTTAAGCTCAATAGAATTATTATTTCAACATTTTTTATTGTTGATTTATTCAATTGAGATTGCAAAAAACAATCTTTGTATTGACTAAAGATTGACAGTTCTTAGAATGATACATTCGAGCTGCCATCTTGGTATTTAACTTCAATCAATCTCTAACGCATTCATTCTTTCTTTCTGTCATACTGTGTGGTAGGATCCAGACGTGTTGCTTCCAAGTTTTTTTTTTAAAGAGGAAATATAAAATTGTTTTACGGGTGACTGAGTGTTTTTATTGTCGGCCCCTACCTAAAATTCAATAGGTTATGGGCCCAGTGTGCGCGAGTGTTAAATAATTTCCACTGTTAAATTCATCTCTATTCAAATAATAACCGTTATTGCCGAACAAAGAAAATGGACTTAAAATTAAAACGAAATATAAAACCGTTCGACGGCGAGAAGTATAGTATTTGGAAATTTAGAATACGTGCTTTGTTAAGCGAAATGAACGTTTTAAAAGTAATTGAAAGTGATCCAATTATTCGAGACAGTTCATGGGACAAAAGTAACCGAATTGCAAAAAGTATAATCGTCGAGTATTTATCGGATTCTTACCTTGGTTTTGCAAATGAAGATAGTACGGCGAAGGATATTTTAAAAAGTTTGGATGCACTTTATGAACGTAAGAGTATTGCTACTCAGTTGGCGTTAAGAAAAAAATTGTTGGGCATGAAACTGCAAGGTGATGTTACTTTGATTAGACACTTTGCTGCGTTTGACGACTTAATCACTGAGTTGCTTGCGGCTGGCGCTAAACTTGAAGAAACCGACAAAGTCGCTCATTTACTTTTAACACTTCCTTCAAGTTATGATGGTGTTATAACTGCTATCGAAACTTTGTCAGAAGATAACCTGACCTTAGCCTTTGTAAAAACGAGGCTCCTGGACCACGAGGTCAAACTGAAGAATGAATCCAATGATACGAGTGCTAAAGTTTTACGAGCTGCTGCTGAAGGCAAGAAGAGACAGTTTAGAAAAAGGAATTTTGAAAATCATACATTCAGTAACAACCAGAAAGATCAGAATACAAGGAAGAAGTTTAATATTGCAAAATGTTATCATTGTGGCCGGAAAGGACATGTGAAAAACGACTGTTATTATTTCAAGCGATTAAATCAACCGAAATCTACGGACAGGCTGAGGACAGTACAAGCAGTCGATATTAATCAGCCTTCCGCATCAGCTCAGTCATCAGCAGATTTTTCTGGTTTTGCATTCATGACCGGTGAATACAACGTGGACGCAGCCGAACGGAAGATCACATTCCTGTTAGATTCCGGAGCATCGGACCATATAATCAACAGGGAAGATCTATTTATTAATTCTGTTGATTTATCTATTCCTATAAAAATTTCAATTGCTAAACAAGGGCATTTCATTTCAGCTAACAAGAGAGGAACATTACACGTCATTAGCAATATGGGTGTTCGAGGGACATTGGAGGATGTTCTTTTCTGCCCCGAGGCTCCCTACAACCTGTTGTCTGTGTCAAGGTTGCAACAAGCTGGAACCACTGTCATATTTGATCACCGAGGCACCCAAATATGTAAAGATGGTAAAATAATAATGAGAGGTAGGTCAATCAATAATTTAATTGCTTTGGATTTTGAGGTATCTGTGCATTTGAGCTGCTCTATGCCTAAAGTGTATAATGTTATGATAAATAATTATGAGTTATGGCATAAGCGGTTAGGTCACATGAGTAAAAGTAAATTTTTAGAGTTGAAAAATAATAAAATGACTTCTGATATTAATTTGATTGACAAAGTGATACCGGGCGATAGTTTATGTGAATCTTGTATTTATGGAAAACAAAGTAGGCTACCATTTAATCAGAACAAAGATAAAAGTTATATTCAGCGACCTTTATATGTTGTGCATACTGACGTATGCGGTCCAATCACTCCTTCAACAATTAACAACAAAAATTATTTTGTTTTATTTGTTGATCAGTATACTCACTACTGTGTTGTGTATCTATTAACGCATAAATCAGACGTGTTTTCTGCATTTAAAGATTTTGTGTCAAAAAGCGAGGCGAGATTCAATTTAAAAATAGTTTACTTATATTGTGATAATGGTAGAGAATATTTATCTAACGATATGAAAGATTATTGTGTTGAAAAGGGAATAACTTATCATTTCACAGTTCCAAGAACACCTCAATTAAATGGTGTTTCCGAACGAATGGTAAGAAGTATTACTGAAAAAGCTCGTTCTATTTTAAATGGTGCAAATCTTCCAAAATTATTTTGGGGTGAAGCTGTGTTAACCGCTGTGTATTTAATTAATTTAACTCCAACAAATGCTATAAAATCATCCAAAACACCATTTGAAATGTGGCATAATAGAAAACCACAGATAAAATATTTAAAAGTTTTTGGTTCTACTGTTTATGTGCATGATAAAATTTTTAAAACGAAATTCGATGTTAAGTCGTGGAAAGGTATACTTATGGGATACGAACCAAATGGATATAAAGTTTGGAATCCTGAATGCGAAAAATTTATTACTGTCAGAGATGTTATTGTTGATGAGACCAATTTTCTTCAATCCAGGCCAATATTGCAGCCTGAAGAGAATGTTGTAAATTCTCGTGTAGATATTAACATTGACAAGAATTGTAAGTCAATGAAGTCTCAAAATACTGACAGGGGTGAATCAGATAGTTCTAAATCTGATGATTATGAGAGTCCTCATAAAATTCGCAAAAGTAACCACGACACAATAGAATCGGAGCAAATAAATACACGTTCCGTCATTGGTGATGACAATACAAACAGTAATGTTGAGCTTCGTAGGAGTGATAGACTCAAGGGTCGTCCTTCTGTTCCTTCTAAAAAATTCGATGATTACCTTATGTGTACTCAAACAATTTTGTATGATGTACCAAATTCATTTCTTGAGATTAAAACTCGACATGATAGAGCTCAGTGGGAAAGTGCAATTGATGACGAATTAAATTCATTATTATTAAATAAAACATGGTCTTTGGTACCGCGACCGAATGGTAAAAATATTGTAGATTGCAAATGGATTTTTAGTATCAAAAATGATGAATTCGGAAAACCTTTACGTTACAAAGCTAGACTTGTTGCTAGGGGCTTTAGTCAGCAATATCTCATTGATTATAATGAGACCTTTGCACCTGTTGCCAGAATAGCTAGTTTTAGGTTCCTTATTGCTTTTGCTAATCAATATAAATTGCTAATTCACCATATGGATGTAAAAACTGCATTTCTTAACGGGGAATTAAAAGAAGAGATTTATATGAAAGTTCCAGAGGGTATATCTTGCAAAAAGGATTATGTGTGCAAACTAAATAAAGCGTTATATGGGCTTAAGCAGGCAGCTAGGTGTTGGTTTGAAATTTTTGAGCAGTCACTTAAAGAGAAAGGTTTTCAAAATTCATCAGTAGATAGGTGTATTTATATACTAAATAAAGGAGATATACAAAGTAATATTTATGTGATACTTTATGTTGACGATTTAGTTATAATTAGTGCTAATAAAATAACAATAGATGATTTTAAAATGTATTTAATGAGTAAATTTAAGATGACAGATTTGCAAGAAATAAAATTGTTTCTCGGAATTAAAGTCACTCGTTCTAATGATATGTTGATGTTAGATCAAAGTGCTTATATTAAAACAATTTTAGCTAAATTTGGCATGCAGGATTGTAAACCTGTAAAAACGCCTTTAGAGAGCAAACTTGATTATGAAGCACTAAATTCAGACGATAATTACAATGCTCCATGTCGTAATGTAATAGGTTGTCTGATGTATATAATGTTATGTACTCGACCCGACTTGAGTACTAGTGTTAATATACTGAGTAGGTATACAAATAAAAATAATAAAGAATTGTGGAAATGTCTTAAAAGGGTACTTAGATATTTAAAAGGCACAAGTGATTTGAAACTAATTTACAAGAGGTGTGAGTATAATCAGATCTTAACTGGTTATGTAGACTCCGATTGGGGGGGTAATGATATAAATGACAGAAAGAGTACAACCGGGTATATATTTAAATTATTTGAGAAATGTACAATAACCTGGAATACTAAGAAACAACAGTCAGTTGCAGCCTCTTCCACTGAGGCTGAGTATATGGCTTTATATGAAGCTGTCAAAGAAGCCTTATGGCTTAAGTCCTTAGCAAATAGTATTCATATTATTATTCCTACTCCTATTATAATATATGAGGACAATAATGGCTGTATTAGCATAGCAAACAATCCGACTAATCATAAGCGGACAAAACACATAGATATAAAGTATCATTTTTCTAGGGAACAAATAGAGAAAAATGTAATCAAGCTTAATTACATTCCCACAGGTCAACAATTGGCAGATGCACTGACAAAGCCGTTGCCTGCAGTGACGTTCCACGAAATGACACAAAATATGGGCTTGCAGTAAAGAGTTATGATTTTTAAACTTATGTTGTGATTTGTCATTGATGTTCCTACTGTTATATTGATTATATTATTATTGATTGTTTTGATGAAATGATCTGATAAGGTTTTACTGGGTTTTCCTTATCCAAGCAACAAATGTTGGATCATAATTATAATTGTATTTTTCCCAGACCTACTTGGAAGATATACAGTTCTGGTTAGGAAGATTGTTATTATACTCCAGATTATTTTTTGAGGGGGCGTGTTGATTTATTCAATTGAGATTGCAAAAAACAATCTTTGTATTGACTAAAGATTGACAGTTCTTAGAATGATACATTCGAGCTGCCATCTTGGTATTTAACTTCAATCAATCTCTAACGCATTCATTCTTTCTTTCTGTCATACTGTGTGGTAGGATCCAGACGTGTTGCTTCCAAGTTTTTTTTTTAAAGAGGAAATATAAAATTGTTTTACGGGTGACTGAGTGTTTTTATTGTCGGCCCCTACCTAAAATTCAATATTTATCTTCTGGACTTCTATAGTTTTCTTTTTTATATTGATAAGAGCCTTTAAGGCTACTAACTTAAGGTCTAAAGTACCATATCTGTTTTAAATGTCGCGATACTTTAACGGTCGACGTATTAATTGATTAATTCATATTTTACCTACATACTATAAATGTAAGTAATTAAATCTTAATTGCTTCTATTGAACTTAATTGACTAATTACCGGAAGAAATGAGGTAGGTATGTATAGTCATAAAAATGAATTTGAGATTTTTATAGGAATTCCACCGATTCTGGGTTAGTGATCACCGAAATCGGTTTTAGAGTTCTATGGGACTACTACAGGTCTCGTTTACGGACGACCCTTAGAGTTTTTCTGCAAGCTGAGAAACGTACCATACACATTAAATAAACAAAAGCAAAAGATCGATATCGACAAAAAAAATTAAGAGAATAAGTTCAGTTTCTGCTGGATTTTGAAGCCAAAAACAATGTTAAGTCAATTCGCAGAAGAATATCTGAAGTAGTGAAATATATATATTATGTTTAGAACGCTTTTTGTGGGGTACATCAGTATCTTACAAACAATGCTTCATTGGAAATCTGGTCAGCTTGTCCAGGATCACGACAAGTTCGACACCCATCAAATTTATGATCATAACAATCTATGATTCATTTTAATTTGGTTTAAAGTAAATAGGATACCGTTTTAAAACTCTGGGTATAGAATCCCAATAAATATGTACACCATTAGCAACTATTAAATACGTAACAGTATTAGTTCATACATTATTTACTTAAAATTTGATCGCTGAATGTTGCGTTCGCAAAACGTTTAACAAATATTTTGTTAAGACCACAGTATCAAAATAACGGTTCTTTTCAGAACATCTCTGTATCTATTAAAAAAGCGATACCAACTTTATTAATTTAATTTATTATTCACTTTTGACTATTGGTTAATTATACGAAGCAAAGCCATCAATTCTTTATCATACAACAAGCGGAAATAATCTAGACATAATTCTTTTATTATTGAAAATTAATAAAAATTCACGGTACATTCTGACTCCGTAACAGGATGGTTATTTAACAGTGTGTCACAGACAAATACACACCTATTTATAGTGTAATATGCTTTTTAAATTACGTAAGTTTATTTTTTATAAAATTTTGTGTTTTAAAAAATACGTTTTGCTTTTGTATAAATAAGTTGTAGTAAGAAGTAGTCTAAGTAGAATATTAACGGAACAGTACACATCGCTTCATCTGAATGTAAAATTGAAGTTTTGAAAGCAAGATGGCGTACTACATTGTGTAGACCGTCTTCTACAATAACTGCAACATTCAGAGCCTGTGCTGGCCGTAGAATTTAAATTTCGAACAAGATTATTGTTTTTAAAGTTTTCTAAGCCGAACTTTTTTAATTAGTGTTGTGGTAAAAATGTTATATTTCTATCTTTTTTCTTTCACGGATTGACTTGATGGGAAAGAGACTTTCTTTTTGAACGCGTACACGGTGACACAGGAATAACATTCAGGGACCTAGATGAAATTTTTTATCTAATATTGTAATCGAATTTTCATTTCAGATTTTTATTGGTTACTAATAATCCTGCCGTTAGTTAGTATATCAGCACTTAGCTATGACGCTTTCTTGAACGACGATAATCTTAACTCAGACTCAGAATCGGGTGCATCAAGCTATGACTGGTTGGATCAAGGACCTTCACTTGCCGACGTCAAGAAAAAAATACTGAGCGTAAACTACAAAGTGCTTCATAATCCAAAATGGCGGACTGGTCGTCTTTATCGTACTGGAGCAAAGAGAATGTATTAGTTAGTTTACCGCGCTTTGAAGATATTTTGAAAATGGAATGGTATGGTTTCTATGTACGAATTTCTCGAAAGATTCGAAAGATTTGATATACCGCCATCTTGTTTGTAAGTTGTATAAAGGATCTATAGTTTGTGAATGTTGAGCATCAAATTAAAGAATAGATTAAACAATAATTATTTTTTTTTCTCATTAAAATATTTTTTTGGTTAAATTCTTTGAATTCTTAGTCAGATAATGATCATTGTTCTGTTTATGAATTAATTCCTCCATCGTCATGTGGACAATAAAACGCTAAAATGCTACTATTTTTTAATAAGCAAAAGTAACATTAAATCAATTATAATTTCTTAAATGGAGATTTTGACATGCACCTATTCAAGTTTGGTTCACTTATCCTTTCATAAAAAAATATAGGCGTTTAATAATCGGTTTACCTGACCAATTAAGAGGGGTGACCGTGCAATCGATGCCATGAACCGATAAATGTCAAGTTCTTTTTACTTTTTTTTATGAAACAGGTGCAACATGCGCGGTATACAGCCTTCTTGTGATATTTTTAATTAATACCAGTTTATTTTTTAAAAGGATAATTTGAGAGGTCTGCGTCCAGCCTGAGTCGGTTCTATGTGGTTGAGTATTTTATTGTTTTGTTTTACAAGAAGTTATTTTCTTATTGTTTTTTTTTTTCGTGTTTCCCAGTAATTAGATGTACGATGGGTTTGTTATTTTATAGATATTATGTTATATTAATATACAATTTTTTTGAACATAAAAACGATTGGAACTAAAACCGTGAACCGTGTTCATAAAAAAACCTTTCCAATATTTTCAACAATTCCTAGAACATACATTTTAAAACATTTAACAGTGTTTATATTTTGGTTTAGTAATAAAATATACAAAATCTGTTCCCATACTCGTCACCGGTGTAATTAGTACATGTGTTTTTTCAGCTTAGTTCCCCTCATAATGTGGACCGTGTGTATTGATAATATACGAAAATGAACCGTACTCCTTTGGAATAAGAGTTATGTCTAACAGTTACTACTAAAAATCGACTTTATAAACAGAAGTATAAATCCACATGTGGTGATAAATATTACTATAGATGTATTTTTTATTTTATGTGTATATTATGCGTCACTTTTAGAATAACTTGAAACTGAAATCGAAAACAATATGATCAAGTATGGACCTTGCTCCGGTTTCTGTCTGCCTATCCGTCTAGTTGTCAGTACAGCCATTTTGGCGGACAGTTAAAGTTTCACAGATTATGTATTTGTGCTGTTAACAAAAGTTAGCCGTTACAGGTGTTGTTGATGTGTGTTTTTATTCTTAAACTTTAATAAGTACATATTTTTTCCCAATAAAGCATATTTATGAGATAATCTACATTCCAATTCTCAATCAGCAGGACTGTAACGGTAAAAAAATATTACTGTCATCTAATTCTTTTCAATTATAAGATTATGAGATCTATTGAGCTGTGGGTCGCTGTTATCTTATATTTTTGAAACGGTTTTCTGGTACAACGCAAAAATTCTCCTTTACTCGTTTAGAATAAGTAAGTCGGAGCCATATATATTGCAGACTGTACCTGCAGTAAATTGTCTATGCATGGAAAATTCATATTTATCCAGTTTATCTCACGTACGATCATAATATAAGTCAAAAGGTATTATATTTGTGGACTTATTCGATAAATATCGCCTCTCGTAGCTCTGGCACAAATAAGAAATAATGGTATTTGGAATTGTGGAATATTTTGAATTAAGAACAGCTTAAGAACGAGGTCTGTGATGAAAAAAAAAACATTTTAAGAATTTCTATAACTTTTTTGAGGATTATGACTTGGTGAAAGCTCTTCTCGAAGCTTCTAAACTTAATCCTATTTATTTTCTTTTAGTTACTGGTCACTAAATGAAGGATCGATTTTAATTTTAATCAACAAATAGTACTACTTGCTCGCATAAAATAAGCGTTTTAACATAAAGGTTAGGGTTTCTTAAAATTTTAGTAAATAATTCTAAGTCCAATTACAATAATAGAGACGCCTACGTCATTTCTTCTCAGGATTGTCAGATAGGAAATCTCGACACCAGCGTTCCAAAAAACAAGACATGTAAAACTGATGATATAACCTAATTACAGAATAAATAATTTCATTTCATTTCAATAAATAAATTCTAGTTCTTGATACCAGGTCAGCTTGCGATCGGCATCGCCGACTATCCCGACCAATTATTATCGTTAGCGCATGCTCGCATAGTTTTCGGTCCTGCCCCTCAACATTCCGCTACCGGGCTGAATTCACAAAGCGAAGCCCTAATTGCTTCTGGAATCTCTGAATATGGCTGTTATGTAATGTTGGGTGTTGGGCTGTTTGTTATGTATTATGGTATACTGGCTTTGGCTCTCGGCTTTGCTTGCCTGGATGTTGGTTATAGCTGCAGAAAGGTAATCTTCCTATCCTTTAACGAAGCCAGATAAAAGCCTATGCGTTATTCTAAGGTGCCACCTGAATACCAAATTTTATCGAACTAAGTCTAGCTGTTTTCGCGTGAAGAAAAATTAAACAAACACGCTCATATATTTGCGCATTTCTGATATAAATCAATAATTGTGTCATATGGATGTATTATGTGCGTTTATTTAGTTTATGAGAAATAAGGAAAAGCTTGGCGTTGAAGGCAATTTCGATAAAAATAAACTTAACCGTACCTAACTGTTAAGATTCTAATGTGAAGATGCCACTTTCCATGAAAGTAGAATCTCTCTCTCACTGTAGGTGTACTTGAAGCTTGAGAAAAACCTAATCAAATGTTTAAAAATGGAACCTAAAAAAATGAAGCTAGGTTGATCTAAACTTTTTTCTATAAAACTTTTTTACGAATATTAGACCTAATTGCTTTCTAACACCGCCAGCTCTCTTGCATTAATTAACCTACGTTAGTTAGCACGTACACACGATTATATCTGTAAACTGTTGAAGTTCACAAGTTTTACAATGAACAGTAACGTTAGCTACTGTCGATGGGAATGGGAACCTTTACATCTCGCTAACAATAATTATCGCTTTCAAGTGTAATCTCTGCTTGTAAAATGTTAACTGTCATAGTTAAAGGTAATTTACTAAAGAGGTCGTAGCTTAGAGGTTTGCATTATAAAGAAAAAGACTTTGAAATAAGTAATGTTCCTTTTTCAAATATTTTCATTTTTGTTATTAGCAGCCAGTAAATTAAAATAATTTAGAACTTTTTACAGTAACAGAGGTTGAAAGGTTTTATAAAATAAATATTATACAATAGGTAAGTATAAAAAACCTCCCCGGCGGGGAATCGAACCCCGGTCTCCCGCGTGACAGGCGGGGATACTTACCACTATACTACCGAGGATACATATGAAGAAGTTGAAATGATTTGTCCGTTACAAAGAAGGCAACGAAATTTCGTATCCCTTAGACCTTAGCTACAGCTCCTCCTAGTACCTGAGCTTTTCGGAACGCTAAAGCTACTGAATCGCTCTGACGTATTAAACTATCTGACAAGTTAAAATAACATTATTTATTAACAAATAACATCTTATGGTTATAGTATTTGTTTTAGGTCAATCCATTCAAGTCACATGCTAAAAGACAATTAGAATCAGGTAATTATAAGATTTAAAGAAACATTTTTTTTTTGATTATGCTGAATACGTTAATTATGCTTAATCTATACTAATATATAAAGCTGAAGAGTTTGTTTGTTTGTTTGAACGCGCTAATCTCAGGAACTACTGGTCCAAATTGAAAAATTGTTTTTGTGTTGAATAGAGCATTCATCGAGGAAGGTTATAGGCTATATACCATCACGCTGCGACTAATAGGAGTGAAGATACAATATAAAATGTGGAAAAAATAGGGCAGGTATAAATCATAACTTACATCTTCTAACCACGCGGACGAAGTTGTGGGCAACAGCTAGTGCTAAATAACCGGGTAATTTAAAACCTAATTATTAAAGCGAATGGTTACTTAGCTTTAAATTCAGTCCCATACATACGAATCACAAACGAGTTAAGAACTTTAAACAAAAACACATCAACACCTATTTAAATATTTAGATGAGCCCCTAATTAAACAACCGATGAATTTTTAATATGTAAATACTTGAAATTAAACGGTAATTAAATTTACGCATTAATTGTGAATGTATGGATTCCTAACTTTATACTAAACGATTAGAATCCATACTAATATTAGGACGCTGAAGAGATTGTTTGTTGGAACACACTGATCCCAAGTACCTTAGTCCTTAGACCTATAGTCAGGTCTAGGTAATTTGAAAAATGTTTTCAGTGTTAGAAAGCCCTTTTGTACATTAAGGCTAAAAGTAGTTTCTTACCTGCTGATGGACCGAGGATAAGATGAGGAAATTCCAAAAAAAATAATACCTATTACAATAGTTGAGGAGAATGTCACTAACAATGAGGATCTAACAATCTGATGATAATGAAGTTTTTTAGCAAACAATTTTTAGGATATAACATATTGATAATTTTAGTCAAGTAAAATACCCCTTAGTAAACAATTACCTATCAATATTTTAGAATTCCACGCTTGTTTAGCATCAGTGTTTAGTAACTCATTTGCATCTATAATGATATCAATAAAAATAACATTCAATTTTTTTTTGGCTTAATCACAGTAATTATGAAAACATTACAATATATTTGCCTAAGAAATAAGGCTTAATTTTAGTTCCCAAGTGATTAAGTATGACTTAATTATAGAACATAAAGGTTTTATCAAAGCCATTTAAAAGTCGTAAGGTATTTACGTTAGCTTAGTAACCGTATATCGATTTCCATTTTTACAATACTTTGGTCACAAGACCAAAAGGCTTTTTATAATAAAGAATTTCACAAAATCCTTACACATGCTAGGCTATAATTCCAAAAGGAAACGAGCTTTAAAATCGTCATAAACAAGAGCTAAGTACTGATACAACCCACAAGCAAGCAGTAATTGGAAAAATATCCACCCGCTAGGTCAACAAAATAGAACAGCTAACGGGAACAAATAAGAAAAGATAAGATTAAAACAATCCAGGGGCCTACCAGAACCTCTTACGCTAATGTCATTGCAATTGGGGAAGCGAGATGAAACGATACACGGCGTAGAGCACCGTCTCTGTCTTTCAACTCCAATATCATTACTAAAAACTGGTCGTGGTAGGTATCCAGCTCAAAAATGGAAGCAGAAAATGATATTTGCGAAGGAACTTTCATATCCGTTGCTGGGGAACTATGGCGGGTGTATTCAACTGTTTTAATTAAAACGGAATGTGATTGCGAAGCGAGTGATGGAACGCAACACGTTTTGCTGAATTACATTAACGTTTTATCCAGATTAGCGGTGGTCCCAACGGGAGAGGATGCGATTGTTTTTTCGCAACATATTTTATTTAAATGTTTCGGATATAAAATTTAAACTCATATATCGTTTACTTTTTAAGGCGTTTTCTTAGTCTACTCAATATAAAAAGTAGTAAATATGGGACTTGAAAACCAGTCTACAAAAATCTTATCAGGTTCCGAATTTTCATGTATTTTTTTAAGGCTAAGTTTTTTAAAAGTGTCGTTTAGGGTTTCCCAAAAATTGAATTCAGATGCACAAAGGCAAATAGAATCAGAACAAGCATTCGTGGATCAAACAATGTCTTGTCTTACGTGGATCGACGTTCTAATCTATCAGCTATTTAAATCCATGTGATCTATTTCCTGGAGTCTCTTACAAACCTAACTTTAAAACGTTTTTGATTACTAACACTTTTCTTTTTGCTAACAGATCTCAGCAGTTGGCTCATCCAGGCTTAGTTTGCTTCACGTGGACGTAACTTGTAATCCGCTCCTAGTCAGCTGTGAGACCTGCCACTGTCAATTTACGTCATCCTACAAATGTAATGTATCAGCCCATGCAGTATGCGATGCGATTTGCAAGATTTAGTTAGTTATCTGCAACTCCTATTTATCAATATCTGTTTACCTTTGTGCTGTGGCAATGTTCTAATCACCATGTTTTTTTAAATACTTGTAAAAGAAAGAATAGGATAATTACATTTCTAATAAACATACCAGAATCCACTAATAATTAAAATCTCGACATTCATAGAAAGGGATAAAAGTATTGCAAATATTTACATACACTTCCTTTTTTATATTAGCATCAACTAAGTAATTAAATAAATAAAAATAACGAAAAGCTATATTATTTACTAAATTCACTTATTGTGAGAATGGTCAAGTCAAGAATTTGAAAAGAACAACTAAGATGATCACACTGTTAGTCAACAAATCAAAAACACTCAAAGATCAAAAATCTGAATCACTCTTTTTGTCAACTCTCAACAAATATACTTAAATTATTCTACATGAGTTATAAATATAAAAGGGGACAAAATAATAAACGTGTCATTGTTAAGTAAGAGTGGCACGCGCCCTTAACAAGGGGTGTGTCGGAAAGGGCGTGGGAATAAAATACATGGGAAAGGGAGACCCTTTGACATTCCAGGGAATATGTCTGTTGCAGATCGATCCGGCCATGGAACATTTCCGATTTCGTATTTTATTTTGGGAGTTTACAGGATTCGTGACATGCGAAAATATTTGCTAGTTGAAAATCATTAGTGGAGTGGAGTACTATTTAAAGGTAATCATCAGGTCAGTCATCAGTTAATCATTAATTATAATCTATTTCGAAAAAAACATGTCCTGTAACAATAAACATTATCTTTTTGGAAAAAATCATTTTTATGCCCAAAAAAGCACTGTTTAACATAGTTACTAATTAATCTTTATATCAAAATTGTATGTGAGTATGATCATTGGTTGGCCGCAACGATTTCTATTATTCCTCCTCATCTATACTTGCTAATAACATCACTGTTTTCAGAACTCGCGTCTCACAATCTCACAACGCTTCGATATTCGCACCAAATAATTATTTGCATACCATAGTCTGAGTTTGCATGTTAAGATCTTTGTTCCGCATTAACACCTTCGTAAGACAAACGAAAGACTGTTTCACACTAATGAACACAAGAATGAAACTTAAAGTTTGTGAACAAGCAAATCTTCACTCCTAACAATTTTGTTTTGCCTTTTCTTTGCAACGAAGATACCAAAATCCTCAAATACCTGTACACTGTAGTAGTAGATTATTAGTAAATGATTGTTTTGCAAAAGATACTGCAATAAATCGGCGTAGTGTAATACCGGGCACAAAAATGTACTAAGTGAAATTGACACAAAAACATTTTTCTTTTTTCAACAAGAATTGTAATTTTCGAAGTCTCTACATTTTGTAGTGTTCTTAAAAAAGTAACAGAAACGACGTTTTTGTTTCTGTCCCAAGTAGTTAGAATATTATCACAGCCGAATTCAGTTTTCAAACCATCATTGGCCGATGACAGTTTTATGGAGTCAATATGAGAATTGGCAGGGAACATTCGAACAATAGATTTGGCTCTTTGTCCATTTGGGCCGAGGGCAGAACGTCGAGCGCCACTCGATTTAATTTACTGGTGTTTAGCGTGGGAATATAAGGGGATGTGTGCTTTCGGATTCATTTATGCGTAATTCGGTGTCAGCTTTGGACGTAATTTGTTTTGCAGCTCCTTGTAATGTCAGTTCAATCGTCTTCTTTTCTTTTATTGGAAAAGCATCTTTATTTTTGGAGATAGGATTATTTTCAGACGAGAATTTTGCCATCTGTTTAATTTTCGGCAAGAAAAAATATTTTCTATAGGGATACTTGTTATTGGGGTTGTATATCTTAACAAGTGTAATAAAGATCGAGGAAAATTATAATGCATTAGCAAATTCACGCCAGATTACTATGGGCCGGGTCGTTTAAACTTAGGCACCGGGCATCTACTAGGCGATTAAGGATAGAAAATGTTATGGTCATCACCATACAATATAACGTCAAGCATTTTTATGTTTCTAGTTCAGCTTTAACTCAGGAAAAGAATCACGGAAATGAAACAAATTCTATGTTTAATATCAATAAAGCTGACGCGCGTTTCCATCAGCTAAGTGGTAACCTTAATACTTTCCCCGTAAATCGCAATGAAATCAAATGGGAATTCATATTTCGTTCGCATGATTATAGCAACACGGCTGGCACGCGCCTGATTAATTAACAAATGAGATAAAAATACTGATAATGTATAATGTACAGGATATTAATTATCCACCCGTTTCCACTGTAGAATATGAACGAAGTTGATTAAAGTTTATTACGAGGTAGTTTAAATTTTGCTGCATAAAAATATCATGAGATTGAATTTGCTTTACTCTTTTGTTTTTGAGGGACTTTAAATCTTGCTCAATATTATATATATACCTTTTTACTTTGCTGGTAAAAATATTTTTTGAGGTATATGCTAAAGTATGTTCGAAAGCAGAGAGTATTCTTGATGTTATTGACATTAAGTATATTGTCGTTTTGATTCCGTAATATGTTTCAGTTCCATTTTCTTTGTTCCTGATTTGCAATATTTATTATATCCTGAAATTCTATTGTATACCACAAATTACAAATTACGGAATGTTTAGTTAGCTTTTGGAAGTACGGGAGAAGAGTGTTTAGAAGGCACTTCAAAGTAAAATATTCACGTTCTAGTCTAGAAATGCAACTGCTTTATTAATGCTGCAATAGTAGAACTGTCTCAACAAAAACACTAACGAAACTAAATAGAAAGTCGTGCAGCTTTCTAGTACCAGTAGTACAGACAAATAAAAGCTTACCAGCCAAAGATTACAGTAAAACCAGCATTTATCTAATTTCACTGTTCATTTCCTGACGCATAACAATCTGGGCTCCCTTGGGCATTATCCCGGCTGCCTGAATGACGGCTCGGAATTGGAGCAGCGCTGCCCGCGGCAAGCCTGCAATCTCATGATACTGGCTAGCGAACGTATTATCTGCTCAGTTTAGGTTTTAAAAGTCGAATTAGAATTAAGATTTTTGCCTGACATGTAAGATAAAAAAATGTGTGTTGTGTTGGTAAATATTTGTCGAAAATATGACTTAAATGGGGTGAATTTGTCCCTAAATTTTGATCTATGATTATACGTATATATTTGGTTAATCTAGGTTCACGGAGGCGTTGAGGTATTAAAGAAAGAGCTTATTGAGGAAGCTAACATGGCATGCATGCTTCAGAGTACTAGATCTTGACCATAAATTATTTTCAGGTTTTAGGAAAACATAAAAATACAATAACAATCCCTAATAATTAATACTTAATACCATCGGTCTTCGGATGCAGTCTAGTCCCGAAGTTAAACCCGAGTACAACTTTGTATTGACTCAGCGAGCGCTCGTCCGCTTTGTGTAACGTGTTCCTCTTTGTTTCAGCTGAAATTTGGGAGAGCGCATAAGATAAGCGGGGCTTTGAATGAATGAATGCATTAAATACTTCTTGCGGTATCTGTTGGCGCGTTGGCGCAGTCCCTGTGAAGTATCATACAGGATAGCGGATTATGCTTTGGAGAAGCTGATAATGCTGTGCTTTTTCGTTTGAGGTTCTTTACAGTGAAGTGCCGATTGATGTTGTTGTGAATGAGAATGAAAAGTTTGAAGTGAGTAATTAATAGATTTATGGCTATAGTACATGTATTGATGGCTTGACATATTATGGAGAGACCTTGTAAGTTTTATAAGAGATCGTAAGTTAACGGACGAAACATTAGAAAGAACATGTGCTCAAAGTAAATTTGAAGTAAGTTATGTATTAAGCGAAATTCGAGAGTGAAAAATTTGAGTTTCTATAAATCATAACAAAATCACCTATTTGTTATTCAACCAGTGGGCTCATACGCCATCTTGTGACTTCGTAATTATTCTGGTTATTATAATATTATGCAGAAACAGATATCCACTTAAAATACATGCGTCCACGTCCAGTGATTAGTTACGGCCAATTAAATTGATTTTGTACCGGTCAATTCAATAATTACGGTCATTACGGAAACAGTTTTTTTCGACATGTATCTGTGACTCGAAGTAATTATAAAATCATGTTTGTAATTTGACATTTTGGTATTTCAAAATTAGTAAGAATGTTTCGAGGTCGTGTAATCGTTTTTTTTATTAAGCTGTAAAATGTTTCACTATTTGTACTAGTACTGTAGAGTTCAAATGAGGCCAGCAAGGACTAACTGATAACGAATAGTAGAATTCATACTAGCTTAATAATTTCTGCTTCGATTCATAATTATTTATTTATTGATAATGGGATGGCCCAATTCGTTTCGGACGTAACCGGAGACCAGAATCATTAGCTGACGTTTCCGCCAGTAGATACGCGGGAAAAAGCTATATAAAATCAATAATCAAATCCATAAGACACGCAATATCATATATTACGTTAAACATTAGTCACTAAAAATTGCGACTTAACCAATCAAAAAGAACTTATTCTGTAAACAATAATAAATGAATAACACTAAAGAATACAACAGTACAAAACCACGTACCACCATACCTTTAAGCAAAACAATAGCTGTTGTAAAAGCGAGACGGAGTACTAAATGGAGTATAGCGGCATCTCTCTTCCACAGCTATGCTATCATTTTTCTTAGAGATAGAGAGAGATAGTAGTATCTTTGAAACGCTGAAGTGATTCGAATATAACCTTATTTCCGCGTCAGTACCCCGATCACGTGCGAATGCGGACTTGTTTCTGGCCAGTGTAGCCTCTAATGCATTCTAAATATTGAGATCATATTCTCGTATTGAGAACTTTATATGAAATTCATGATTTATTGTCGAGATCGAGTTGTGCAGGTTTATTTGCTATTGCAGTTTGAATTTCATAGACTAATGTGTTGCTATAAATCATAGTTTTGTTGAGGAAATTGGAGAGCTTTTTAGATACAGTTATGGGATTGTTCTAGGGTTGTGTGTTTACTAGTCTACAAGTTTTAAGAATTCACAGTAATTGAATATATGTATGTATTGTAGAAAGCGGGGAAGGGCGAATCAGTGAATCAGCGAATCACCAATTTATTTTTCTCACAAACCCCTATTGCCGCGACTCGGACTTATATTTAACCTATTTTTAAACACAGGACCTTATGTATTCATTTACGTTGTTCCACGTCCAGTAATATATATTTGTAAGAATATCCTTTGAATATTTACTGCAGATACCCTCATTAATTTGCAACTGAAGACCGCGGCGAGAGCACTGGACTAGCCGCTTTATATTTTTAACCAGTCTCCTAAGATCTCTTTAGTTAAAAGTTCTTGCTCTTTTATTATGGAGTGCTGCACTGTCGAGGGGGGGAGGGGAGGTCTAGTTAATCTGGTCGTGTTTAACTAATGATGGTAGTGAAAGATGAGGGCTATTTGTTAGGGGCTGGCTGTATAACTCTAAAGCCTGTGTCACACTTAGTTTCGCGTGTCACTAAGCCCGGACGGCCATTAATCGTTGAATGTCAACAAATATACCACTACGTAGAAGTTTATTGGTAAGTGATTATAGGTCAAGCAGGGTAGCGGGACTTGCACGGTCGGATTCCCGGATGAAAAAGATATTTTTCTTTTGTTTATTTCAAATGAGTATTCAATGACTTGGAATGAGGATAAGACTTCTGTGTACATTTATGTTTGCAATTGACTTTATGTGCAAAGGTCTTAATTCATATTATATATAAAAAATGTTATAGTTACAACAAAAATACATCATCAAACAGAATATGCAAATAGACAACGGTAAGGATTCGTTTTACTATTTGAGTATGAACTTTAACTTTATTAAGGGTTAATAAATAAAATTACAGTTTCAAACTATAATACATTATTACACAAATTGTATTTCCTAAAACAAAATAAAAAAGATATAAACTACAATAGTTATTATGAAAGTCAGAGCTAAACAAAACAAAAACGAAACGCCTCATAAATAACAACTACCAATATAGAAATGTGAAAAGTAATCGTCATTTCCTGTTTCATGTGATTTATAACAATGTCATGGGGTCCCTATAATTGTTACACGTGATAAAAACGTCTGCTCTTACATATTACCATTTAACATATTATAACATGGACGCTTTTGTTTCCTTTTTCTTAAAAAAAGAGTTTTTTAATCCTTTTGTCGCTCGGTGTTTTACAAAATTAATTATTCAAGTTACATGCACAAAGACACCCACACTCAGAACAAGTATTCATAGATTAGTTTAATACGCGATTTCCACGTAATTTATCTGGAGTATGTTGGTCTATTTAGATAAATTGACCATCAGTTTTTTTGTATTCATAAAACAAGGTTACAGATTCAGATTCAGATATTTATTTGTAAAAGATAGGTGCAATTCATATACAGGTCTTATAAAACAAATGGAACGCTAAATCGAATCGACGAATCACAATATTGTGAGTGTTTGAAGGGTTACAACGCTTTGCCATACACCTACACAGAAACGCGGATGAAGTAGCACAGTGGTTCATTTTTGGTCAGTAGGATTCTGACACTACCCCGAGAGACCAGGTGTCCATGAGGATTCCTCCGTCTTGCAAAAAAAGGTTACAGTGTTGTGAAGTATTATTCAATATCCGTAAAACACTTTCTCTTCAATTAATAACGACAACATTCACTAATTAATTCGGATATTAATATTTCTTTCGGATATTCATTAACCATAATTAGTGACGTAACCAGCGGGTAAATATTTATGACACATAAAAAAATGTTTACAGTTTATTTATATGCTTATTCGGATACAATGTTCATTATTATGTTAATTTGATTACGTGTTTGTTTATTTTTCTCTTTTTTATACTGTTCGGTTTGTTTTTCTCTTGTATAAGTACGATCAACGACAGAAGTCATTTGCCGCAATCAAATTGACAAAGTATTCTTCAGTGCCATATGGAATATGGACTGTAACAACTGTTACATACCTTAACGCAATAAGATTTTGAAAACAATTAGAATCAATAAATTTCTATCTTGCTATTAGGGTACAAAATAGGCTTGACAACTGACAATGATATGATATACTGACAGATGATATTGAAAAATACAGTGTTATTGTTAATCTGATTGTATTAAATAATTCCTGAAGGTCTTTCAAGACCTGTTGGAGTATTTGCTGTTGTCGAACTTCACTCCAGTAGGTTCTCTAGCGTCGTATATTGCACCTTCTCTTTTCTTTTCCCGGAATAATATTCCTTGAAGACATTGGCGTAGGGCCTTTGTAACCGACTGTACAGCTCGTAAATTGGTCATTCAAAGATAGTTGTAAAGTAAATGGTCACAATCATTACTATTTTAGTGGTGACCGCTAGCTGTGAAGGTTCAATTCATGTTTTATAGCCAAGCGACCGAGCAAAGAGGTTTGAATGCACGGTGCAAGGAGCGTTCACAATAAAATAAGTAACATTTTACGATTTTGTATTGTTCTCTATTGTCTTTTGTTATTGTTTGTTGATTTAAATGTTTATGATTTTTAAGCAATTGTTTTATTTAAATCCTTAAGTAGTTAATGTTTCACATTTATAATGTTGTTCATGAACAGTGAACTGTGATGGTGTATCTGTCATGGCATCTTTCACAGTAATGTATAGATACAATTATCTGTACTTGCAGTGAAACAACATATCATAGCATCAGCGGTATTGTTAAAAAAGTTCTAATATTACGGTATTCTTATTTTAGAGACGGTTCACTTCATATATGTTTTCAACAACCTTTTTTTATATAGAAGACCGTTTCCGACTACTTGTGTCACGGGGTTTGTCAAGTCACATGCACAAAACAACCAGTCCTAGAAGAAACATTCGTGGAACACCAAAATGCAGGGAACTAACCCACGACACTGTGACCTATTAATACCCTAGGCTCCGTGCAGTCAATAGCTATGAAGAATCTTACACAATAAAGAACTTCAACCAAGGTATGGTCTGCAAATATCCTCATTGTGTCACAACCCTAATCACGACTTGTGTTCAATTGTTCGAAACGGTGTTCGTACGACAAGTTAATACAAAGCATTGTTTATGTACCATTTAGAACATACAAAAATTAACCTTATTCACATGGAGTAAAGATAATTTTATTTTGTGAATGATGTGTGATTGCTTGAAGTTTCATGGTTTACCTTCATTTTTATTGTCACCTTAGAACATTAATTAACCGCTTATATATGTTGTTTAATTATTTACTTGTATTCCAAAGTTTTATTTTATTGAGATTTAGTGCAATAAAATCTTCAATTGTCTTTATTCTTAGACATTTCTATGCAGTTTCTAGTTTGGTTAAGTTAAGCTTTCTAACTCATAATAACTTGACCGAGTTTCTAGAGAGCTTTGATTAAAGGTGTTAATAAACTACATGTCTTACTAGTTCTAATACTAAAGTTAATTGATACTTTTCAAGCAAGCGTGGACTGATAAGTATTTGAAAAAAAGGTTTTTTTTATGCAAGGATTATATTTTACACGTTTACCGCGAAGCAATTAGGTCACACATTCTTACTTTATAGGATAAAAAAACCAAATAAGTAAGAATTTCAAACATTGACATTCCCAAATGAATTTATACATAGCTTTCTTTAATCAACACTACAATAACAGGGATATTTAAAACGCTCATGGAATGTGATACCTAATTAATACCCGATATTAACGAAGGTAAAACTGAAGGTTTTATACCGGTTCGAAGTATACTAAAATATGTAAAGTTCTAAACAGCGGGTTTCTTACCTCAGGGGGCCTTTCATACCATTTAAAATAAGACTGTCGCAAGTGTACAAGCGAGATAGCAATAGTCGGCGTAGAGCGCTCTCTTGCTCCCACAACAGCGGCAACTTTACTTTGAAAGGTGGTATCCGGCCGTCAGGTGTTAGATTTTATGATCGTTTTTATAAGTAATCAAACGAAAAGTAAATATTAATGCATTTATTTATGTATTATGTCAACATGGCTCCCGTGATTACGATGCTTGATTTATGTGTGAAACTATTTTGTGATGGAGATTGGTCTGTGGTTTGAATATCCAGATGAATCATATGCCTCGGGATAGATATCATTAGTGAAAAATAAAAGAGGCCTTTAAAGATGAATCGTACCCTACTAAAATGGAAACAAGCTGTGTTTGTTTCTATCGTTCTGACATTAAATGTTACCGAACTATCTTGTCTAGGAATCATTACTTTAAATTAAGACTATTAAAAAAGATTATAGCAAAATAATACTCCAACACGAAGTTCCGATAACCCAGCCAACTGGAACACCAGCTTAAAATAAATAATTTATTACATTTTCTGCTGTTTCCTTTGTGCCTGTTTAGGGATCCGTACGCAAAAGCCGAAGCTGATTACTAAGCTATAGTAAGTCTGGCTGTTGGAAGGTAATTAAATGTAACAGATGGTTAGTTGAAGTATCCAAAGTATGATTTTCTGTTGCAGCTATAAAACACAAATAAAATCTGATAATTTAGGACACAGATGTGATCTCATGAGGGTTACACACTGTCTGTATTGAAAACGAACCATATAGAAAAAAAACGCAAAAATCTAATGAATTGTATTTATTTACTAGCTATTGCGTTTTGCCTGCCTGAATGTCGGTTACACACTCTCAGACACACATAACAACTCCATCGCATTTATAATAGTGGTGTGGTGATATGTTATTGTTAATGAACACACAAAACATTTTTGCAACTAGAACATAGAACAAAAGACGTGCTAGACTGCTGTTTATTTCATGAGAATTAGCAGAACTCTCTGTATTTTCTGTTAGTTCCCGTCTCGAGCTTATCCAGTTTTTCAATCCATTTCGTTTCAAAGAACTGATGTACTGATACACAGCTGTAGAGGATTAAAATGGCGTCCTCTGCACTGTCTAGACTTCAATTAGTACTACGTGTAATTACAGATAATCTGCTCAAAGGGAAACGACTTTTTTACTTATTTCAATGATGGTTCAGCGTTTTTAAAATATTAATCGAGTCGGTACGTTATTCTACTACTGTTATAAAGTCGTTGATGAGTGGAGAAAGGCAGTGTCTACTAATATATTTAAGGAGTTCTGATGAGTCTTGTAAGTCTAGACGTAAACTACAAATAATAGGCGGGAAAAATAAACTAACTGGAGTTGTAACATGATGTATAAGTTTATAATCATCTTTTAAGATTGCACACCCAACGGGTAAAAACGGAACTTACAGAGACTCTGTGTCTGTCCATCATTTCTGCAGGATTGATTGAATCCTAAACCTTGGTCGTACAAAGTGGAGCAAAAGATGCCGTGAAACCGAAGGAAGCCTTGTAAAATTATGACAAGTGCAACAAAAAATCCAAATGTTACAAGAAAAAGTAAACATCTCTAACCATATAGTTCAAACGATTTAAGCATACCATAGAATCAACTGAATCTATAACACCAACACGCAATAGGCTATTAAGTAAGCATGCATATTAAATTATAGACAGTGCCCAGTAATTATGATAATCGTTCAATTCATCAACTGACATACCAAATGTCATAGTGATCTTAGTGGGCCTTAGGGAGCAATTATCTAAAGCTTGGTCAGACAAATTGTATGGCGCATACTCGGTGCTATCTCCACGCGTCGCCCGCGGGTGGAATCTAAGGCTGGTTACACAACAACCACATGACAGCCGATACCGCAATATGTGGCTTTGGATGGCGCAAATTGTGGGCAAATTGTAGACGCGTTCTAATTTGAAAGAATAATTTTAATTACCTTACAATTATTTTTTTAAGGGTATCTTTGGACCGGTGGTGACCTATACCAGTCAAGTTCAATTTGCGCAAACGCGTATGTGTATAGGTACTGGTAAAATATAGGCGCGCCTCTGGCACGTCGCAACTATAACACACATCCACCAGCGACAGCACCGGATCTCATCGAAGACAAAAAACAACTGCAAAGTCTTAAATAAACTGCTCGCATATAACCACAACTTTTTTTTTTCATTATTATTTATTCATATATAATTTTACATTGCATCTACAAATTTACTCGCCAAGTTATGTCGCTTGTTGGCGAGGTACGTACTATTAGTCAATTAAATATAATTTTAAAGGTTATTCAATCATTTAACTCTGATACAACTTTACAGAATCATGTAATCATTAGTATCAAGTGTGCAGCAAGCCTAAAACAAAACACTACCGTTCGAAACTCAATCGTTCTAGATAAGATCTAAGAAAGTTCAGATAGTAAACCAGCCATTGGTTAGCGCAGTCTAATATCAATTTAGTTTTGACAAGTTCATTAAATTTTATGTTATTAATGTGCCGGATATTTGAGCGTGATTTCTGATTGGTTTTATTAAAATGGTAATGTGTTGGTATCGGCTGTAATTTGATATTGTGGGCTGATGGTGGTGTTACACCTGTTTGTATTATAATTATCAATATCTATATGTATGATTTTACACCTTCGTTTATGATATTTGATTTGTGATATGTTTTGATTGAAAGATCAATCTAACAATTTAAATAAAGCAAGATGAAGCAGATTACATAAGTTCAATGTATCACAAAATTTAACATCATTAAGTTTCTCAAACTGTTATTAAACTCGGTATTATGAAACAACATAAAAAAAACAAAACTGATTAACATTAGCAACAGCTGATCATTTTTACACATGAGGTTCATAATTCTCCAAATCTGCTTTCTTTCGCCTCTACTTTTTGAGATAATATTAAAAGTGTAAAAACGGAACTTACGAACCACTTTCTGCCCAACTTACCACGTTACCATTCTTAAAACGGTGGTTGCTAGCCAATTGTTTTTTTTAAGGATAATGTATTTTTGTCGACGATAAGGCAAGTCAATTATGATATACAACCAAATAAACAGCTTATTTATAAGAAAGCCCTTAGCGTTTTCAGTCCTTGTTCTTCTTGAAACCGATCATGTTAAATCGAAACACGTTGTGTTCCAAGTTAACATTTAAATCATTTATTTATACGTCTACCAGTTTACTTCGTACTGCGAACTGCACTGACCGCTATCCCGGGTGAAAGTAAGGTATGGACAGTTAAAATGTAGCTACCTCCACTTTCACAATATTAGATCAGATAAGGAGCAATAAGTTCCATTAGATAAAGTATTCGCGTCTTGTCACGCTTCGGACAATTAATCGGTTTTGTAAGCGTGTCATTAATTTTCAAGTAAATACGATTAAGGTGGAGGATAAATGAAATTATATTGAAAGATAATATTGTTGTACTGTGCTTAAGCTTCTAAAAGTATTGCCTTTTCTTATGAGAAGATCATAAAAAATGTTTTTAGTTCGTGTATTACAATATTCGGATCGCGTAGAAAATAATTACTTTTTCAATTAAATACGTTAAACAAACTTATGTCACACCAAACCGCACATAAATCTATACTCTATACTAATATATAAAACTGAAGAGTTTGTTCGTTTGTTTGTTTGAACGCGCTAATCTCAGGAAGTACTGGTCCAAATTGAAAAATTATTTTTGTGTTGAATAGACCATTCATCGAAGAAGGCTTTAGGCTATAAACCATCACGCTGCGACTAATAGGAGCGAAGATACAATGGAAAATGTGAAAAAAAAACAGGCAGGTATAAATCATAACTTATATCTTCTACCCACGGGGACGAAGTCGCGGGCAACAGCTAGTGAATAAATATAACTTTTCCTTTAATAAACTATAACTTTCCATAATAAAGATAATTAAATGTAACTGAAAATGCATAAAATGTTTCCCTTTAAACATGCAAAATACTAGTTCGGAACTAGTCTGGCCCTCTACATTTGCAGGTACTGTCAGCAACATAAGTTATTCGTTTAACACAATGAGATTTTCAAAACAATTTTACACAATTTGAAACTCAGTATAGTTAAAACAATACCTTTATAATAACTATCGTGAGACTGATTCATTATTAAGTGATTTAACGGTTTACTCACGCGTATTTATCGGGGTAGCCCGACTAGTTTCGGACCCAACCGGAGTCCTTAATCATGAGCAGACGCGGCGGGATCGCGAGTCGGGCTACCCCGATAAATACGCGTGAGTAAACCGTTACATCATTTAATAAAACAATTCCTATTTGCCGAATCTATTTTGTTTTGGAATTTAAAGACGTAAAAAATCTTAGTGTTTCCTTTTGTCTAAATAATCAGTAAAAAAAAACATTTAAAAAGCAACAAAAAACCATTACAGGCTTTCAAATCAAGTACAACACCGAAATACATCAGTCGTTTATTAATTTTGTTTGTGCAACCTCCGGCGACACAAGGACTTAATTCTCTATTGTGGGAGTCGTTTAAAAAAAGGTGTTTTTGTATGAAAATACTCTAATAACTATCAATGTTTAAGTACTATGAACACAAATTTCTATTACACTCTGAAAAATATTGTCACTTTATAAATCAATTGTGTTAATCGCATTCTGTTACTGACGGTACATTTCCCTCTGTCAAGCTGCAATGCAATTATGGGAAAGTTCGCCTCGGCTACCGTGAAATCCGTTACATTATTATCTGTTTCTAATCGTGCATGGTCATGCCTAAGATTATAACTATTACACTAAGAAGGTTTCATATTCTGCAGTCATTTGGTCTCAATTGTCATGGACAGTCATTATGAACCGTTGAGTATCGGAGATACTAGTATTGAGTCGAGTAGAGTGCAAAGTTACTCTCTAATTTGTAGCGTGCTGAGTATAGTAGGTATTATTGGGTTTCTAGTGTTGCAATGTTTTGGTATTGGGTAATAGATTTATATTAGGTACAATACTTAATTTTGTTAAAGGGAATTTTGTGTTGGAGCTTGTTAAAGTTACGTGTTAGGTGTCGATATATGTATGTATGTATATATCGAATAATGTCAGCATAAAGACATCTAGACTCTAACGTCACGTCCAGTGGGTTTATCGTGGTGATCTCTACCATTCGACTATCAGTACAGTCAAGATGTTAAATATGTGATGTTTATGAAAAAGTCTAGAACGCGCCAAAATTGTGTTTCATTATTTTTTGTATTAAGTCTACGTATTAGCTAAAAGCTATTTTAAAGTTAGTGAAAACCTGACCTAATGATCTAAATGCTGCATTACCAGTTCTCTAATCGAAGCAAGTCAGCTTTTTACATATTTGGCAATACAGATTCCTGCAGCATTCTCATTCGCGCCAATGGGCTACCACCGTTACTCACGCACAAATAAATCGTACGAGTTACACAAACATGGTAACTAGAAAAACGAGACGTGTCGTCCAATATCCGTAGAACATACGTCATTGCTAACAATGAGCTACAAAAATGAACTTTATAGCTTTAGAAATAAGTGCTATCGATATAGAAGTGTAATCACTAATGTGGTTACTACCGTGAGAAAAATCTGATCGTGATTCGTGACGGATTGCCAGCCGGGCGATTGGTGAAAATTTTGGATGTTCACGATGTCTGACAATGAAGTATTGTATAGTTTTTGCGCCATTAATTTCCATTGTAATGTTATAAATGCGAAAGCCTGTGAGTCTGCTGTACTTTTACGCCTTTGACTGTACACGTCAGTGGAGAAAGGAATAAGGTTTATGAATCAATAAATACTGGGAACGGTTAGATCACTTAGAAATTGTATCAAATCATTGAAGCCAAAAACTTCGATTTCATTATGGTAACAAAATAAAAAATATAACGATATCGTTTTTTTTTTATAATCTCTCAGTACGCACCATCTCCTTAAACCTAAATATAAAAAAGAAGTAGCTACATCTACCTATCTTGAAAGATGGCCAAGAGTAATAAAAGAGATTGCAATAAAGGCATCATTACGTTTTTCCAACTAAGTAATGAAGTCCTGCCTTAAAAGCATTATATTAAAATACTTATTATAAAATATTAAATCTCTTCCGCGTTGGCATCGCAAAAAATAATAAAGCCAGCTTCGCTTGAAACCCGAGGGCTATCGACTAGCCTTAAACGCATTACAGCCACTCGCGCGACATAAAAAGGTTTATTCAGTGTCATGACAGTAAATGTATTAATAATATCCACGGAAAAAGTTATATTGACGTAGATAAAATTATAATAACGTTATTTTGGCTTCAACTTTATTATGAGATTAATTGTTTCGGAAAATTTCACCTTTAGCAAATGAAACCTATTAATGATAAGTTTGATGTTGTGTTACATGTTTATATGGAATGTGGAGGCTCAGAAACGTGTCGTTAAACAAATATCGTTTATGAATTTAAGCTAATGTAGCTGTATTTTGAAAAAAAAAAGAAATAATCAAAAGATTGAAAATTGATGCCGTTTTGTTGGCCTTTTTTTTTTTGTTTAGGCGGGGGAATCCTCATGGACACCCACTCCCTCGGGGGAGGAAATGGGTAGTGTCAGACTTTTACTGACTAAACCTGAACCGCCGTGCTACGTCATCCGCGTTTTTGTGTCGGTGTATGGCAATGCGTTGCATTCCTTCATACAGGCTTTATCATAGGCCTAGGAGAGCTTCATTGCTATCTGGGGCCAGAACCTATCTAGATTACTGATATCTCTGAAATCGTCGTCTTCATACTCATCGCTGAATGAGAGAGTTTTGTTTCAACGGTCGAAGATATTTACTCAGAATATGCACTAAATCCATTTCATTTTAACTAGTTCATTATTTAGCTGATAGTAAAATAGGGTACTCGTATTAATTAGTGACACGGGATTTAACAGATTCATTAATAGTTTTATATAAAACTAGCTGTTGCCCGCGACTTCGTTCCCGTGGGTAGAAGAAGATGTAAGTTATGATTTATACCCGTCCTGTTTTTTCTCACATTTTCCATTGTATCTTCGCTCCTATTAGTCGCAGCGTGATGGTTTATAGCCTAAAGCCTTCCTCGATTAATTGTCTACTCAACACAAAAAGATTTTTTTTTAATTTTGAATTTTTTTTAGTAGTATAGATTTGGAGTAACTTCCTGATAAAAATACATGCAATAAACTTCTTGTCATTTTGTACGTATTTTAAAAGTACTCCTTGTTAAATATGATTTCTAGATATTTAATTACTAAATTAAAGATGCAACCAATATTTAAACAATGTTTTTTTTATTCTTGAAGGGGACCTTCAGGGTTTGGCCTGGTGACGCCAAACACCAAACTAGACTGTGCGCGACGGGTCGCGGTTTCGATCCCCGCGTAGGAAAAGCGTTTGTGTGACCGGGATTGAGCTGAAAATTCCTGCGAAGATTATATGCATACTTCAAAGATACGTTAAAAAACTTTTAAAGTCTGGGACGTTTACAGCGCAGTCAAAATTGCGGGGCATAACTAGTGTATATTATAATCAACGCCGATAAATGTTATCTACTCATTATTTAGCTAATTAGTACTATGTATTACATATATATAAGCCTGATTTTCCTTTAGCCCTATGAGTTTAGCGGTTTGCCCAGCAACAATGACTTTAATTTGGTTATTGTTCGGGTTCGCGGTGGTCCAGGCCTTCAGTGGTAAGATAATATGATAATAATATTCTTTTATTTCTTTTGATTGATTTTTTGCTTCCATTGCATGCGTATTAGTATCAGGAGTATTTCATTTGCATGTGTATTATGTGAGATTTACAACTGTTTCCTGTTGACATGGTAAGAGAGCTATTAGTTTCCAATATGATTTTCCAAGAGATCTTCAGCAATATTATTATAAGTAAATTAACTTAATTAAATGGTCGTTTATTTTTAAAACACTAACATTTAGTAATGATCAGTAGCCTTTAACTTTACATCGGTACCTATATAATTTGTTACAGACAAGATTCACTAAATCGGTATTTCAACCTTTTTTAAAGTGGCTTTTTAGGTGTCCTGGAAAAAAATCTAAATTCAAACGTAAACCTACTGGAACTTACGTCGGAGCTAAAAAAGTTGTCCCAAAAGATTCATTGTTTAAATTAAGTATTCACTAATTATGCGTAATTTCAGTGGAGTCGGGTTTACAAGCTAAGAAGCTAGAATGGGCCGATCAATTTAGATTAAAGGCGAAGCGAATGTCGCTCACCTCCAACCTTGTAGAAGATTACGCCATCTGGTGAGCATTGTTTTATGTTATGATCAGACGCGCGAGTGTTTTGTTAAAGTCTAAATTTTACTTTGAGTTCTGCATACATACTCTTAGGACTTCTCTTAATTTGTTACTAACCTTTGCGGGGTTCATTTTTAATTTTTGAGTGGCCAATAAACAACCATATTCATCCATGTTACTAGTGGTGTCAGAGTGTTTCGCTCCCAGTTATACAATTTTACTGTGGTCTAAAACTGATTTCTCACATTGACTCACTATTGGTGTGTATTTTCGTCATTAACTTCACATGCTATCTATCTATGCCTATTTCAGGAAAACTAAAAGAGAGTCAAGAATTGACTACAACCACGGCTATGTGAAGTCATTCGTGAAATTGAACAGGGCCCATCGTTTCGGCGTTAAGTACGAGGTAAAGATAAATACAATTATAAAGTTGTTGTCGTGGAAACGTGACAGCACTACACTGCGTTGAGCGGCATCTCTCTCCACAGCTGCATTAATATTACTTCTAATCGTGGTAGTTGGTCTTCTGGACTTATGTTGAATAATTTTCAACTGGCTTTTTGACTTTGACTCTTTTTATGATTGTTACTGGACTTCGAGCTGGAGGAACCGAATTCTTTCAGTTACCATAGGACTTCGGACAGAATGACCCCATTTTGTTGATTCTCTTTAAATTTAACGTGAAATGGATGTCATTTGATCCTGAAAGTTTCATCAAGTTTGGCTCAGAAGTTTTTATTTGAAGTAGGTTTTCAATCTTAAAAATATTCTTACCAAACTTTTTCATAGATTCACCCCGAAGCGACACTAGACCAGGACGTATATACAGTATGTAATGCGATGGAGGGAGACAAATATGATCGTTATAATGCTGAGACTATTTTACCCGAAGTTGACGGTTTTGAGGCTGTTGGTGAGTAAATAACAATTATACTATCAAGTTGAGGATATGACGATAAAGGGAAAGAAGAAATTAAGAGTTCTTAAAACAGGGCTGTTGCCTTTGTAAAAGTGGCACGGTGTCACTGCGTATAATGATATCCTATCTCTTTTAATGCTTAAAGAATTTAATTACAAAAACTAAACATTTCCGAAATTTAGGTGACATGATTCCCCCTTCAATATTGAATCGGCTTTTTTTTATTTTGTTGTTCCGTATTTAGAGAAATACATGGTTTTCCGTATTTAAGATAAATGTTTTTTTAATTCTGTAGGGATTTCGTTAAATATTTTGTAACGTTTTCAGGCAAAGAAATCGTGAATGACAAAAAATGTACAAAATTCGTTTATGTAAAAAAAGACGAGAAATCTGATTCAAAGAGTACTGTATGGGCAGTTTACGTTAAAAAGACTAAGACATGGGTACCAGTCAGGTAAAACTTTAATATTATCCATAACATATTACTACATTTTTCTAAAATCTTATTCAGAGGTATTCTAATGATCGAAGCTGTGATCGCCTGGCTATGAAATCGCAAGACTGCCAAGTCAAAGGTCTCGAGTTCGATTCCAAGGCACGCACCGACTTTTTGAATATTGTGAGCGCTTTAGAAATTAATAACACAGCTAAATGAGTATCTTTTTTAAACTTGCAACAAAATGATTCGCTTCTAATAATGTACTTACTTATGCCTTACATAAGTCTTTGAACCAACTTTTAATATTTCAGATACGAGGTTTTAGAATTCAACTCTTGGTTGGGTTCCAAAGAAAAACATGAAGTTTGGGACTTCTACGATTACCACACCGATTTCCCAAAAGAAAACGTCTTCAGTCTTGATAAATGTAACTAAGACTACCATCAATTTTTTACAAAGATTTTTAAATGTGCAACTATTGTTAAAATGTGTAATTTTGTTCCAGTTGAGTGTAACAATGCGACTTCTCATTCACGTGAAAGCGAAACTGTGACTAAACATTTGGCGTTCATTGATCCCGAAAATGATGCACATGTTGACCATGTTTTTAAAACGTAGGTTATTAATGTAAATGATTATAATTTATGAAGGAAATCAGATTAGAATAAGATTAAAGTGAGACAAGTTAAATTCATGTCGCACTTATTTTTAGATTCAAAAATACCCACGGCAGAAAATACGATGATGCTGATGAGCACGCTTTCAGAAGGAGCATATTTAAGAACAATATGAGGTATGTGATACTGTATTTGAAAATAAATGTAGTGTAGGACAAAATTAAAAGACTGGACTACAAAAGCTGTATTGATGTTTAAATATAATGTCCTTAAATAATGTTTGTTTGCAGACTCATAGTTGAGACCAACCGTCAAAATTTGGGCTACAAACTTACCATCAACAATTTTTCGGACAAGACTTCTGATGAAATGACCAAGTACATGGGTTTAATGAGACGACCAGAGGGAGCAGTTGGGACTGTACCATTCCCATACACTGAGAAAGACGTCGAAGACATTGTAAAGGATTTACCAAAAGATTATGATACTAGGCTTCTGGGATATGTTACTTATGTTAAAAGTAAGTCGAAAAGAGAAAGTTTAAGGGACTTTAAATGCTGTAAGATAATGATAGGTGGAAATTATTAAACATACAACTTCGAACGTCCACTTTCCTTAAAGTGTCGAAACTAATGATTCTATACTTCATTTCACAGATCAAGAAGATTGCGGCTCTTGCTGGACTTTCGGTACGACCGCAGCTGTCGAAGGAGCATTGGCAAGGATCAACGGTGGTAGGCTCATGAGCCTTAGTAACCAAGCTCTCGTTGACTGCACTTGGGCGTACGTACTAAGATTTTTGATAATTGCATATAATAATATACAAGATTTGTTGTCTTCTTCTATTCATATAATGTTCTCTTTCTTTCACGCTAACTGACAAGTACTTTTCCATTGAACAGATTTGGTGCTGGTGGTTGCAATGGTGGTACTGACATTGCTGCCTACGATTGGATGATGGAATATGGCCTCCCAACTGAAGCAGAGTATGGACCTTACACAAACAAGGTAGTATATAGAAAGAGGACATTTTAATACGAGTATATATCAAATGCCCGTAAGGTGTAATCGTAGGGTTTTAAGGGGAGGTGTAGTGAGGACTACCCTTAAGTACAACGTAACGAACGAGGATTCTAATTCTGTGTTAATTTCAGGATGGCATATGCAATATTAAAAACATGACACAGACATTCCCGATTCGTGGATACACAAACGTTAGTCCATTGAGCATCGGGGCATTGAAGGTAAGCACTTTTTAATAGTTTTGTTTTACTTGATCGAAGATTGCATAGAGAAAATAATTGTCCTGAGGTAAATCTTCATGAGTCTGAACCACTTCAAAAGGAAAATTTAAAATTTATTTTCTTTTAGGTTGCACTAGTCAACCATGGACCTCTCTCCGTATCAGTTCACGTGACTCGTGCTTTCGGCCAGTATTCCTCTGGTATCTTCTATGACACCACTTGGTAAGTTTTGTTTTGAAACAAAATCTGAACATTGAATGAAAATCACACGGTTAAACGGGTCAGTTGTATAGGATTTTGATAATAATAATAATAATAATAAGTTACCTTTCGAGATAACACAGCTGCACGGCCTAAGCAAGCGGCACCAGCCTGGCAGTGCAGGATTGAGAAGCGTGTTGCTGAGGCCAGGACACTCATAGCCAAACTTGTTGCGTTTCGGGGCGGAAACACTCGCCCTAGGGTCATGCGTTTTGTAAAGCGGGCGTTTGCTGGGACTAATATTAGCCCCAGCGAATACACCGCCCGAGTTACAGAACGCATTGACTTTTTTAAGCAAAAGGTGTGTGCCTGGGCAAGCCGTATTCGACGGTACAAGACTCGGGGGGACCGATTTCACCAGAACCGTATGTTCCAAAGAGACCAAAGATGGGTGTACAGATCTTGGGAGCAACCTGCGTCGGAGGAGGGTGCCGGACGCCTGCCGGATGATGTCGCTACAAATTTGTTTTGGCGCAGCATCTGGTCGGCGCCTGTAACCCACTCTGAGGGGGATTGGATACGTGATGTTGAGCAATCGTGTGAACGAATAGAAGAAATGGGGGCTATTGATATTAGTCCCCAAGACGTAGCCAATGCAGTCCGTCCGTTGGCCAATTGGAAAGCCCCGGGCCCGGATGGACTGCATAACTTCTGGTTGAAATGGCTACCAAGTTCACATGGTTGCTTAGCATCCCAATTCCAATCTGCCGTAGACTCGGGCGTGCTCCCACAGTTCTTCACTACTGGTTCCACCCATCTGCTCCACAAAACAGGTAGTACCACGGACCCCAAAAATTATAGACCCATTACATGTTTACCCACCATCTACAAACTGCTTACATCCATTCTGAGAGAAAAGATTAATGACCATATTGAACGGTTTTCTATCATGTCTGCCTCTCAGAATGGATGTAGGAATGGGTCACGTGGTACTAAGGAGCTACTCCTTATTGATATGACTATTTGCCAACAAGTTCGCCGCTCCAAAAAGGGTGTGTCGACATGTTGGATAGATTATAAGAAGGCCTATGATTCGGTGCCACATGCATGGCTCATGAGGGTGCTAGAGTTGTATAAAATCAATACAACTCTACGCACTTTTTTGAAGTCATGTATGGGGCAATGGACTACGGTGCTTCACTATCCAGGATGTCGGGATATCCAAAGGAGCGGTCAACTTATTAGGATTGAGCGGGGAATATTTCAAGGTGACAGTTTGAGTCCCCTGTGGTTCTGTTTAGCCTTGAATCCTCTTAGCACTCTGCTTGAGAATTCAAGGCTGGGCTACTCGTTGCGGAGAGGAAGCCAGGTAATCTCCCACTTGTTGTACATGGATGACCTGAAATTGTTTGCTTCCAACAAGTTGCAACTGATGAAGTTACTGAAGATTACTGAAAGCTTCAGTAATTCCATCAGAATGGAATTTGGTGTTGACAAATGTGCAGTCATGCATGTAAAACGAGGTGGGATTGTAGAATCCCAGGGCATACAGCTCTCGGATTCTATAAACCTGAGGTCCCTCTCCTCAACGGAAACCTACAAATACTTGGGTATGTCAGAGGCGTTAGGCATTAATGTTGCTGACATGAAACAATCGTTACAGACACGTTTCTTTGGCCGCCTGAATAAGGTACTAAAAAGTTCCTTGTCGGGCGGTAACAAGGTGCGTGCCTTTAATGGTTGGGTCATGCCAGTGATAATGTACTCCTTTGGCATACTCAAGTGGACACAGACCGAACTGGACGCCTTGGATAGAAGAGTCCGCACACTGCTCACCGCAAATCGAATGCACCACCCGCGATCATCGGTAATGAGGTTATATATCCCGCGAAAGTGTGGGGGTCGTGGCTTCCTAAATGCCAAGACCCTCCATAATCGCGAGGTATGTAACCTCAGGGAGTATTTCCTCCGAGTGAACGTGGGGATGCACCGAGATGTGGTGGCAGTGGATAAGGCCTTCACTCCGCTCTGTCTAGGTAAAGAGAACTGGCACAAACCTGTCGTAATGAGCGTCAAAGACCGCAAAGATGTATGGCAAAGCAAGGAGCTACACGGACGCTATTATCGGACCCTTCACGGGGCCGATGTAGATTTCTTAGCGTCCGTGGCCTGGCTACGCTTCGGAGATCTCTTTGGAGAAACCGAAGGGTTTGTATGTGCAATTATGGATGAAGTTATCATGACGAATAACTACCGAAAATATATAATTAAGGATGGTACAGTTGACATCTGTCGGGCATGTCACTCCTCCGGTGAATCCTTGAGACATATAGTTTCGGGATGTTCTCGTCTTGCTAACGGTGAATACTTGCACAGACATAACCAAGTGGCCAGGATTATCCATCAGCAGCTTGCTCTGAAGTACAAACTTGTGGAATCTGAGGTGCCGTACTATAAGTATGTGCCCGACCCAGTTCTCGAAAGTGGTCATATCACACTGTACTGGGATCGGTCTATCATCACTGACAGGACTATTGTTGCCAATAAGCCTGATATAGTGGTGATCGACCGATCAGAGCGTCGGACAATGATTGTTGATATCACCATCCCCCATGACGAGAACCTCGTGAAAGCAGAAAAAGAAAAACAATTGAAATATTTGGATTTAGCTCACGAGGTTGTCGACTTGTGGGAGGTGGACTCGGCAATCATTGTCCCGATAGTCGTAAGTGCCAATGGCTTAATAGCCAAGAGCCTCGATCAACATCTTCGGAGGCTCTCGTTGGGCGGCTGGGTCAAGGGTTTGATTCAGAAAGCGGTACTTCTGGACACGGCGCGCATCGTGAGGAGGTTCCTCTCTCTGGAGCCCTGACCACCGGCAGCTTGGGCCCTGTTCCCGTTGCCGGTTGGACACTATTTTTTATATTTTTAAATATATGTTGTTTTTTTTTATATGCCTATATTTAAAAATGTAATTTATATGTTTTTTAATTTAAATAAAGATAATAATAAATCCGCAGGGCAGCTTGTGGCGAGCTGTTTGTGAGTAGCGACACAACGGAACCTGAATGCCCCAGGGGGTCACTCTTTATGGGGACTCCCAGCTCTTTCTTGCCTTAACTGGCTGGCTAGAGAGGGGTCGCTAGAGCTATATGCTCGGGGGTGGAAGTGTCTAATGGCGTAATAACGAGGAAACCCGCTCCGGGTCCGTGACCCGCGATGGTGAAATCGGTGTCGCACCTCTCTACACCCCTAGCCGCTCGCACTGGTGTTGCCCACCTGCTGTCAATCGTGACGGTATCATAGGGGGCCCATCTAGTGAGCGGCGAGTCACCGCCTGCCAATTTGTTTTGCATTACCATGTGTAAAAAGGCAGGTGCCATAGTTCTCCGAATTATCTAAGGAACTGGTCCACACAACATGCCTCATTTTATAATAGCCTAATTATTTTTACATACATACTTGCAATAGTTTTGCATCTACTTTGGATTCTTCATGTCTGTTCTCCCATAGAGCGGAGGTGAATGATCCCTAGTAGATGCCCCATCACATTGTAGATTAAAGTTCTCAAGAAGGCCTCTGCGCGTTGGACCTGTGTCCCCGTGTACGCCTTTAAAAAGGACCGGGTCTCTTCCCATGAAGTTAACCCGTGAATTAAAAGAGATACAAATAATAATAATATAATAATAATAATATATCCTGGGACAACTCACACACGGTTATCTGATCCCAAGCTAAGCAGAGCTTGTGTTATGGTAACCAGACAACTGATAAACTTACTTATATATTTCTAAATACATACATAATATAGATAAATTACACCCAGACACAGAACAAATGATCGTGCTCATCACACAAACATTTGTTCTGGGTGGGAATCGAACCCACGACCTCCGGTATAGCAGTCAGGGTCACTCACCACTAGACCAACAGGCCAGTCATTCATAACAGTCACAGTCAGTCATAATGTATACTTAAGATATGGGTTTGTTTAACTTGAATCTTAAAAAAATGTAAATTGCTAAATTGTTCATCTTGAATGGTCGGTTGTATAATAATGAAATCTGCTCTCATCCTCCAGAAGTTTACGAAAAATTAATGCCACTTGCTTTTCGTGGATGAGGTTGCAGAATACAACGACACCGTTCAATTTATTTCGACAATTAGAACTTAAGACTTACTTAATCTACGTGTCCCAAAGTTAAAAATTCTAAAATATTTAATTTTCCAGCGATGAAACGCTTCTGAACCATGAAGTGACTTTGGTTGGGTATGGCGAGCGTGATGGCGATACCTTCTGGATCTTGAAGAACTCGTGGGGTCCAAGCTGGGGCCTTAGTGGCTACATGCACATCTCAGCCAGGGACAACGTTTGTGGTGTTGCCACCGAACCTACTTACGTTGTGTTTTAAAACGTTGACTCTAAGACTTGACTTGACACTATTGATTTTTTCGACAACTGGTTTGGATTATTGGCTTTATGATTCATGTATATTCAACTAGCAATTTATTTTCCAATAAGCACGTGGGAAATTAAATAAAACGTTTTAAGTAACGATGTTTTTTTTTTAATTGCAATCTGCTTTTAAACTTAGTTGGACTTAAAATGGATTGCATGATATCATTTTTGGAAGACCAACTAAAACAGCGAGTAGCACAAAAATTATTTTACTAGTTAAGCACAATCGCCGAAAAAGGCCGCCAAAATGGTCGAATCGTCCGCAACATCAAAACAATGGTTGTAATTATCTCTAACACAAGTGCCAAGTCCGATTTGGTATTCAGAATTCGCTGGTCGTCGCCAACGTGAGAAACTTGCTCCAGTGTGCTTGCACTTGCGGCTAACGTTACATGCACAAAGGACCCCGAATAGAGTGTTGCCAACTTTAAGCAAACAGATTCATTGGTAGCAGATAATTAGATGGGTAGGAATAACACTAGATTGTTAAGAAAATTTGAGTAATATAAGGCCTTTCTTCAATTTTAGTCTGTTTAGTCTATGGCTTTAGCTATCTAAAAGGTGGATAAATAAGGTATTAAAGGGGAAAATAAATAATGTTTCTGAAACGAGCAATATTTTTTTGCAACAAATTAAATCACATGTACTAAAATATAAACAGTTGAGAGATTACACAAAATTCTAGAAAGCATCATCATTATGACCGTATCAACGGTTGTTTTCGATAATTTCGTTACAACGGCCATGGGAATTCATTTATAAAATTATAATTGTTATGAACAGACAGACAGACGGACAAACATAGGTCCTTTAGCAATAGGGTTGACGAACAAAGCTTAATATTGAAACAAAAATCACAAAGACCAATACACATATATTATTACAGCTTAAATCTAGTTAGTATTCCTTTGATTCATACCCGAATTCTCGACTATAAATTGTATGACGAATGTGTAAACAAATTTCGTCCGCGCTCATACTCCGTTGATTTATCAACATTGGATTGAGAGCATAGATTGCTTTGTCAGTGCAACTCACTATATTTGGGAATTGGGACTGTACACGTGGCCTCAAAGATTGGTTGCCATGCAGCTACAGATGAGTTTGTCATTGACAGACAATGTAAATTTGAAATTGTTGTTACTGTAGGTTATGAGGATCAAAATTGGGTATTGGTTTCTAGCTTCTGAATTGGCTAAGGTTGTTACAATGGTGGTTTTTGAGCCACTGTAGTGTAATATTGCTTTGTTGAATGGGATTTTTTTTTAAATCGATTACGGATATTAGACTTTAATTATGTAATAATGATATTTATTTATCTGATGATAAAAATCAGCAACTAAAAAACAAAAGTTTGTGTATTCAGAGGTGTTTTAAGTTTGTCAAGTCCGTTTGTCCGCTTGTGAATGGATTAGGAAAAGCGCAAATTTTTAAAGTTTGTTTTATATTAAAGAATTATGTGTAAGTGTCCATACTATGGGCACAAGCCATTAAACAGAAGTGGGGGTGAAAGGCTTTGCTATCGGCGTTTTTTTAATTCTTAATTTTAAATGTAGCATTTATTTCAAGATACGACACCCAAACAAATATAGGAAATAGTTCCTCAGAATTCGCAGCCAATAAGCTCATAGTTCAAGTTCGAAAAGCCACTAATAATGTGTTAGAGAACTAGTTGGAACGCACGCGTTCTAGAACCGTTTGAATCTAGGCACATTGTCTGTTAGCTGGAGAATTTCTATTAGCATTAGAAAGGTGTTCCATGCCTCGATAGTGGTAGGCTGAGCAGCTGTTACATGCTACATCATGGCGCGAGGAGCAAGAGTAAGCGATTCAGGTGGTTTGATTTTAGCTCCTAGAGAAATGGATTCGAATGTTCTGAGCCAACCTGTCGGTTAAAGAATGTATAAGTTAATTTATACTGTTGGTAATCCTCTGGAGTTGAATAAATTGATTAATCGGTGAGTCATCAACGAACGTTTGATTTACGGATGGAGGGGTGGGGGAGGCGCAGTACAGCACACTAATATAATAAATGCGAAAGTATGTGTGTGTATATTTATGTGTGTGTGTGTTTATGTTTGAACCACTTCTATCTCCTTTAAAGGTAGCTGGCACTTTGGATTATCAAAGACTTTTATCCGGCATCCATCCATGCGAGCGAAACCGCGATCAACAGCTAGTGTCATAATAAAACCTTCAATGTTATACTAAATTATAATTGCACATTACTTAAGAAAGAAAAATAATTACAAAAAACGCCTTGCAAAAAGAATGATCCTTACTACCAAAGCCATAAACTAATCAAGTAAGCCTGCCAGCTAACACTTTATTGCGACAGACAGGACACATAAAGAACAAGAATTTATATTCCATGTACTTGGACCACGCGACCAAGTGCGCTCTATTTAAATCAACCAGCCTGTGGCGACTTCAGCACGCGAATGCAAATTTCATCTCGATTGGGAGTGAAACTGTCCCTACAACGTTTCAACGTTTCTAGTGTCCGTGAGAAATGTGAAATCCTTTTATAATAACCTTTGTAAAACTGCACGGTTGGGAAGTCGTATGACAGTTAGATAAACAGTGAGTGCAGTGGTTCTAACGGAATGTCACAAAGAGCAGTTTAGTAGGAAATTGCGATAAAGTTTCGGGCACTTGTTTGTTTGTGTTACTACGTTTTCGTTTACGGTGCAATAATGTTGTGTGTTTGCCAAATAGTAAAGCTAGGTTTTTTTTTGCAAGCAAACACATATGATCGTCTGTCAGTTCAAAAATATATGGCTTCCACTATTGTAGATATACTTCTTTAGGAGAGTTATGAAAAAATTATGAGAGTGAAATTTTACGACGCGCGCATCAGCGTCTGATAAAATTCTCTAAAAGTAGTATTTTATTTAATTTTTGAAATTTAAACTGAACCTCATTGACTATCTTTTTCAAGACCTTTTATTATTTTGTTGTAATTAATTATTTAATGATGCCAAAGAAGTAAACTTCTCACGCGCGTACATAAGTAAACGCACCCGTTTTTTTTCAGAAGTGTTTTTTAATGAATGTTTGCTCACCATTATCATTAACTCTAACAGGTTATAATTATTGCCTCTATACAGCTAAAATATGTACAAGAACTAGCTTTTTTGTAAAAATCCATACACTGACCCAACCTCATATTCACTATATAAAAAACATCCATTCGACTTGAAAAGAGTACCATAACCGCATTTAAATGCTACCCGTCACCATTTAACCCTCAAAACACTACAATTAAGGCTGGCTCTAATTTAAGAGGCTCCGGTTTTAGCGAGTTAACTTCAGAATTAGGCAAATGTTTCTCATAATACACACTCGTGTATCGTTATTTTATTTGTAAGTTCTGAAAACTGTTGTAACAGCTACATAAGAGTAATTGGACAAATTATGACGTTGTTTCTTTTGTTAAATACTTTTGGAACATTTATTTTAAGGTTAGGTATAATTTTTTTTTCTAGTTATCATTTTTTTTAAGCTTCCATCACTATGGTTTTATTACTCATTTACAGTACAACCACCAGACGAGTGTGAATGCGGTCCGCGACAATGAGAGTTCCGTATAGTCAGGCTAATGAAAATCAAATTATTTTTTCTGTTGCGTACTCATAAATTAATTTGTTACCTACCAATAAATGTATTATTGAAACAAACTTTGTTGGACCTTGAACTTTAATTTTAGTATTTTTTGGTACAGCGGCGTCCGAAAAACAAATGTACAGTAAAAATTTGAACTGTTTAGATGTTCCAGTTTATGAGATTAGCTTTTTGGAAAACGACCGCAGACGTCGGAAAACCAACGGAACATTAGTTCCGGGTAACGTTTATACCTTTAAGGTAAGGATCCCAAAAAAAAATGCTCATGCGAAGCATTTATGCATATCGAAGATGTAGTTAGTCAAACCATGAGTCTGCTTCTAAAAAACATACTCTATGTATTAATATCGAAACAAGAACCCATCTCGAAGACAGGACTACGAAGATACTGGTTGTAACATAGATATAGTGACTACATCCAAGCAAACTTATTCCAATATACCAAAATGTTAATTAAATAGTTAATAATGAAACTCCTTGCTTTATCGTGCCTGTGTTATTAAATTTTCGGGATGAAGTATAGGCACTGGGTTAATTTAGACGCCAAAGAAAATTGATGAAAAATATTTCGGGGTTGAGATTTTGAGGTTTTTACTTTATTATTAGTCAAAGGTAAGTTGGTAACGGAGGCTTATTGGTTTTTTAAATTGAACATTTATTTAGGTTGTTTCAGAGCAATTTTCGGTTACTCCTGTACTTCCACAATTAGCTATTTTAACAGAAGGTATTAATTTTGTAATGACAAAACAAAGTAGAAATAGATACGTGATTCTGGAACATTTGGTGCAGAGGTCAGTAAACCTACACTACAAAACGTCTGCTGGTCGCTCATTCCGCTGCATTATGAATCACGTCGCTACGTGATTTCGACAAACTCAAAAAATCCTACGACACAAACAAAAAACGCTTGACTTTGACTCGTACAGAAATAGTGGCACGAGACACATTGACCGTTCCATTGTGTCGTTTTATTATAGCCGAGCGCCCGATCATTTCGTCACACGAAAACAAATCCTTAATACGGCGAGCCATCTGAAATAGCGTCTACACTTGACACGATAAGGTTCAATTTGTGATAAGGTCCAAAACGATTTTACAGTTGAACGTTTATGGTTTCTTTTAATCCCTGCAATGCAATTCCAACCTTTTCTTAACGGACTACAGTTTACGTTTCTTTGGGGTTCACTTTTGTACTTTTTGTTGAAGTTGGGATGAGATAGGCGCAAAGCGCACCCGCGGGCTGTCACGCGCCGTGTATTGTCGGTAGGTACGGCAATACTCGGCAAAAAGCGATGCAACGATAAAAAGGTGAGCCGACCCGAATGGATATTGAAGTGGACGGAACTCATAATAAATTGTTCACGGAATTAAAACGGTGGGACGAAAAGTAATTTCGTGTGTGAGTGTACATTACTTAAAGCTTATAAGACGTTGCAGGTGGCATACAGTACGAAATATGAAATGTTAAATTTGCATAATTTATTATAAGTATATTAAGGACCTCACCATTAAGGATTTGCGGATTAAAAGAAATCGATTGGTTCACGGTTTTTGCGGTATAACCCTATTAAAACTGGCTGGTTTAATACAAAACTAATTTATTATTGTCATAAAACACCGAATTATTAAAACAGTAACCCATTCATTTCCTCTTAATATAAAATACATTACAAAAACTCAAAAGAATCCTAATTTATCTCTGTCCGTATTATTTTAAAAGAGTTTTCTCTTGAACTCCCACCTTATTTGTAATAAATGATTACCCTTTGTGATTACAAGGCACCCGGTTTTTAAAAAAAGAGTAATAAGCGAGTAGGATCCCGGGGCTGATATTTACAAAGTTGAGTTATTAAACTCATTTTAAAAGAACAAAGTACAGTATTGCAATAATTACGTTGCTATAGACTTAGGAGCAATTAATGGGCTTCGCCCCCGGCAAAGAGATGAGTTAATTATGTTAATGATGATTAAATAACCCCGGAAACTAGGAATTTTTATTCTATATTTGTGCTTTTATGGTTTATTCGATTTTGTTTAAATAGGATATCGTAAATTAATTACTTTTGAAGTCATTAATAGCTCCTATTTAATTTTACTGCAATACGGGTCTTTTTAAAAGCGTACACAGAGGCACAGATTCAACATGAAAAGGTCTTGTAGACAATTATAATCTAAAATGAGTATGTGTATCTATGGTCATCCACGCCTAGTCTATGGTAGGGAAGGCCTTATGAAGCTAGCCTGGCCTGGCCTTATGAGGAAGCTAATAGCTTGGTTTTTAGAGTATTGTAAAAATATAACAGAGATTTTTTATTCATTTTAGATCATTTGCTTAAATGTAGAGTCATGAACAACACAACAATATTTTTTCATTAAGATATGATTTATTTTTATTTTTCTTAAGTAAAATTCTCTGAATTATTTCCACCGAATAAGTCCAAGTTCATAAACACGACAAGTTACAACCAGTCTTCACATCTCACGTTACCTTTTTAATCTCGACTTAAGTGTTCATGTGCAGGTTGTTTTTTATCGATTTTATTAACACCAAACGAGACTGCAAACCTTAATTGTATTTACTTGTGTTTCAATTTGTTGACTCACCTGTTGGTCTAGTGGTTAGTGGCCCTGACTGCTGTACGGAGGTCATGGGTTCGATTCCCACCAAGGGCAAATGTTTGTGTGATTATCCCGATGGATTTGTTCTGTGTCTGGGTGTAATTTATCTATATTATGTTTGTATTTAGAAATATATAAGTATGTTTATCAGTTGTCTAGTTATCTATACATATAATAAAATTGTAGAAAAGTGAAAACTGTACATTGAATATTTTTTAAAAAGAATAATTGCAGGGTAGTCTACGAACGATTCCGATGCCGAAAATATGATTTTTAGAATTTTTGTCTGTTTGTCTGTTTGTCTGATTGTCTGTATGTATGTCCGGAAAGATCTCGGAAAGTACTGGATAGATTTGATTCAAATTTTCAGAGAATATCAACAAGAGGTCCGGTCAACATACTTTTTACTTATTATCCCGCTTTTAGTTACAGGGGGTGAGCAGGAGCCTTTTATATCTATAAACAAATATCAATTTATCTTATAAACTACTGAATATATTTCGTTCAAATTTTGCATGAACCTTATCGTATACATGATACAACAAATATACAAAAACCATAACGCTACTATGCAGGGGGCAAGAGCAGTAAAGTTTTAAATTTTTGGAGTCACCCGTAACATCGTGTAATACAATTATGAGGTGTATTTTCACCCCATTGAGTAGTAGGCAGCACGGTCAACAATTTACAAAAAAAAAATCACGCTATTTATCTTAAGACTTTTGGCAGAGCAATAATAGGATTTTCCGAAAATAAATCATTTTCACAAAATTAGTCATTTTATTCTCTTTCAAGTCTGATATAGGCCTACCGCGACTATTTCACACGTAAAATAAAAGAAACATAAACTAATACGTTTTTTTATGCAATTGTTACCGTAATCAGTACATTCTTGAAAGAAAGGAACTTAAATTCTTTTTATTTTTATTGATGTACAAAAATTGCTCAAATTCAAATTAATATGATTTTGTATTTATTTACGATAGGAGTAAATTACCTATGTTTTTAGCTCGGTAATGTTGGCGATGCTACTTCAAGATCAAAACATTCGTAGTGACACTCAACCCAAAGTTGCAAGTAGTTCACATTGATCTCATCTATAATTATGCATAACAAAAAATTACTGAACGACACAGTTAATTATTACCTTGGTTCATCTGTAACAAATAGCTTTGTTTTTTTCTTAAATTTGCAACATTACATAGGCCAAAAGTATTTCGGATAAAATAACCCAGAAAACTTGCATAAAAACTGCATAATAGGTATGCAATGTGAGAGATCTATAAGACCAAAGCTATCAATGAATAGACATTATGTATCTATTGCTAGAATAATGTCTACTGATACCTGGGATTTTTCAATATTTTAACGATTTGATCGGGCCACATTCGCCATTATAGAGACCGCACACGTGGTCCTTCCAAAAATCCCTGTAACAATTTATAATATTTTCTTATTTTAAATTTTCTTCTTTCGTAGCCTGGTAAAAACAGGGCAAGGAACGAGACTGAATCTGAGATCCCTAAGCCGACGTGGATTCGGAACATATTTTTGGAAATTTCCCCAATAAGGCTAATAATAGCGTGTAGCTATCAGCACTTACATCCGTCATACAATGTCTGGAAAATTCATTTTGGCTCTCGGTATCGACAGCGTAACCTCATAACCAACCTCATGTAGTCTTTATTTAAGTTCCATTTATGCAGTAGGGATGACGGTAGGTATTTTACTTCAATGATCGTCAGGTAGGTTAACGAATAAAATACGTTATTTTTCTTTGTAAATTGGTACAGTAAATAGAACTCATGCACATGAAGTCACTTTTATTTTGGCTGTCGGTATCGACAGCGTAACCTCATAACCAACCTCATGTAGTCTTTATTTAAGTTCCATATATGCAGTAGGGATGACGGTAGGTATTTTACTTCAATGATCGTCAGGTATGTTAACGAATAAAATACCTAATTTTTCTTTGTAAATTGGTACAGTAAATAGAACTCATGCACATGAAGTCACTTTTATGTTCATATTTTGCTTTGTCGTAACATCACAAATTACACATATCCTATACTTATTTATTTATTTATTTATTTATTTAACAATTCATGTACACGGAAAATTCACAAAAATATGGGATATGAAAATACATGTACAAAGGTACTGCTTATTTCTATAAGAAATCTCTTCCAGCAGACCTGCGAAAGGAGAAGAAAATTAGAAATATAGACATAGGTGCACAAATTTGCAAGAGAGAATAATAAGATAATAATATATACTGTGTATGTTAAAGGAAAAGAAATAGGAGAGCAAAGATAAGAATATAGATAATACATACTAGATAGTGACACGAGAAAAACAATATAAAAAAAAAAGAAACAAAACAACATAAATTAAGAGGACAGGTAATGTTCCTTCACTCGTCTCTTAAATATTGAAATAGAAGGAGAGTTACGTATGTCAGGCGGCAGTGAGTTCCAGAGTCGGACTGCATGCACAGAAAAGGAATAGGAGTAAAAGTCCGTGCTGTGAGGATGGAACTTAAGGAGGGTTTTGAGGTGGGATCGACACGGAGCGTCAGGAGGCTTAACATAAGAGAAACGCTCTCGCAGGTAGGATGGATATTGAGGATTATGTAGGATGTTGAATAGGAGACATAATATCCGAGTGTTCCGGCGAAGTCGGATCGGGAGCCACTTGAGATCCTTGCGGAAGTTGGAGACGTGGTCGTACTTACGTAGCCCGAAAACAAAACGTATGCACAAGTTTTGCAAGCGCTCAAGTTTGTTTAATAGCTCCTCAGTAGCATCTAAATAGCAGGCATCGGCATAATCAATTATTGGCTGGATCAAAGCTTGTGCCAGCGAAATTTTAGTTTTTATTGGGAGAAAAAACTGCAAGCTTTTGAGGGAATGAAAAGCATGATGAACTTTGCGACTAACATCATTAATGTGCGTACGCCATGATAAGTTGGAGTCGATTGTTACACCTAGATTTTTGGCTGTATCGGAGTAAGGAATAGGGATACCATCAAGAAATAACTTTTGGAGGCTGTTTATATTGAGAGCATTGCGCTGATGTCGGCTGCCGATGATCAACGCCTGCGACTTTACAGGGTTTAATCTTAGACCATAGGACTTAGCCCATGAACTAATGTTTGCCAAATCATGGTTCATGGCGGAGATGGCAGCATCAGCATCAGATGGTAGGAAATGTCGATATACTTGCAAGTCGTCTGCGTAAAGATGGAAACTAGAAGTAATTACTCGCGTGATGGAGTTTATGAAGATGCTAAATAATAAAGGAGAGAGGACGCCACCCTGAGGTACGCCCGCAGCGAGGTCACACCACTCAGAAAAGGTATCTTCATGGCGGACACACTGCGAACGGCCCCGAAGATAGGAAGAGAACCAAGCTGTAGAAGAAGAAGAGAAGTTAATGGATTTGAGTACCCCTAAAAGTACGTCATAGTCAACTGAATTAAATGCACTGCTGAAGTCCAGAAGAACAAGTACCGTTAGGCACTTGTCCTCCATAGCTAGGCGGATGTCATCAGTGACATTAATCAGGGCAGTGACAGTACTGTGGCCCGGGCGGAACCCAGACTGAAAAGGGGAAAGAAGAGAGTTAATTGTTAAGAAAGTAGAAACTTGGCTATGTACAATATGCTCGAGGACTTTGGAAAGGAAAGGAAGAATAGAAATAGGTCTAAATTGTGAAACTGTAGAAGCGTTGGAAGACTTGGGCAATGGAATTATGAACGCTTGTTTCCAAACGGAAGGAAAGGTACAGGAAGAGATGGATAAATTAAAAATGTAGGTGAGGATGGGCAGTATTTGCGGTAGAATAGGTGTAATCATCCTCGAGCAGAGATCGTCAACGCCGAGAGCAGAGGAAGATATGGCTAAGACTGATTTTTTCACATCAGATTGAGTGACAGTATTGAGTTCGAAAAGTGGGCAGTTCGGTACCGGTAAAGAAGACAGTTCAAGCAGAGTGCTCGTTTTCTCAAGTGGCCCCAATGTAACCGGAGACAGAGAGAAATGACGATTAAGGTCATTGAGGTCAATGTCTTTGCAAACTTGAGTAGCGGGAGATTTACCGATACCGACTGACTTAAGGAATTTCCATGAGTCAGAAGGACTAAGTTTATTGAGTGAATCGTGGAAATAGCGCCTCTTTGCATCTTGACACAGACGATTGCAGCGATTTCTTAAAGATTTGTAGACGGCCAGATTGTGATCGGATGGTCTCCGCTTGTATCTGCTCTTAGCCCGGTCTCTGCTAGCCATGACCTCCTTAATGCTCGCATTAACCCAGGGAGCAGGATCATGCTTGACTTTAATACGACGCTTGGGAGCGTGTCTGTCGATTAAATGAATGACCTTGGTATTAAAACACGATACAGTGCTGTCAATGCTTTCCGATAAGAATAGTGGTGACCAGTCCATCGCCTCAGCATCGCGTCTCAACGCCTGTAGGTCTAAGCTACTATAATTCCGTAGATTTAGATATCGAGGTTTAATTTTTGGACGGCGGATACGGTACGACATAAAAATGAGGTCGTGGTAGGAAAAAGGAGCAGAGAATTGTCCGTGAGCAGAAACATTATTAGGGGAAGAAACTATCATAAGATCAAGAAGAGAAGGGGTGCAGTTAGGAGCAAAGTGTGTAGGAGAAGAAGGTAGAATGTCGAGATTAAAGGAAGACAGAAGCGATTGCAACTTAAGGCAACGATTGTCACGTTTTAAAAGGCAGGTATTAAAGTCGCCCATTATGACTAAGTGGTCGTAAAGGGAACAGTAATCGTGCAGGAGGGATTCGAGAGTGTTAAAGTAATTAATATGAAGATTAGGACAGTAAACTACGCCTAACAGCATTTTGGTGTGGTGGACTATAATCTCAACAAAGAGATACTCGGCTGACTCTGAGTACAAATTAGGGGAAGAAATTATTATTTTATAAGGTATATCAGCACGGAGATACATAGCCACACCGCCACCACCTTTACCAGTCCGGTCATTGCGGATCAGCACAAAGCCTGGGAGAGCATATTGGGTGGAAAGGAGTGAAGGTTTTAGAAAGGATTCCGAAATAAACAGCACATCGATATCTTCACTGCTAATAGATGCTAGAAGGTCATTATAATGTCCGGGAACACTCTGGGCATTAATGTGGACTAGGCGGAGGTTATTAGGAGTGCAAGAGAAAGCAGAGACAATTCTGTCACGCAGAGGGACCGGTGGAGAATCACTACCAGCACTGACGTAACTACCTAAAGAAGAGCACGAGACGAAACTATCATCTAGATCCAAGGAGTCATCAACCATCTAGACTAAAATGTTAAACAATAAAAATAACTAAACAAAAATAAAATAAAATAAAAAATTAATGAGCTGAAAGAATACTAAACCGGATAACTGGCAGAGATTAGCGTCAAAAACACCAAAGACTGCCAACCACCCTAAGCTCAGGAAATTCTAAATTAATCAATAAAATTTTAATAATAAAAAAAGAAACAAAAAGCCCGAAAAGTTGGAAATAAAAACAGAGACAAATAGTAATAGTGCCAGCACTTGCAATCACCAACACTTTATGTATGAACTAAACGCAAAACGTCAAACAAATTTATTATTGACAACTAAACTAATGACAGGTGACAAGTGAGGTTAGAAATCAGGGACCGGCCGGATACTCATTGAAAGGGTTTTTGAAGGGGTTTTTTTAAGCGCTTCAAGAAAAAACCCTATGACATATGTTACACCTTCGAACGGATTACTGTAACCCTGTTCCGAACAGGTTACCCTTTACTACCCTGTAACACTGTAACAGGGTAACCCACTCCAACCTAAGACAATGCAATATGCACTCTTTTTCATAGACATTAGTTTGAAAATAGTATAACCACGAGCGCACGTGACATCTTACCGCCCAGCGGCGCCATTGTTGCATTTACCGAGCGACTTGTAAACATGGAATAAAAATCATTGTGCATATGATCTTACAGTTTAATTTTGCTTGTCGCACTTTTCAAACGTTGTGATATATATTTTTCGTGTCTATACTTGTAGACCAGGGTCGATAATTTTTAAAACCAAAAAAAAAAATAGTAGGTTGAAACCCATTATAAAAGGAGGGGAATATTATAAAAATGAAAGGAAAAATAATTTACGGGTGATCTGAGGTCGGGAAGGGGGTGGGAGTGACGTTTGAAGAGTAAAAAACGGTTTTTATCGATTTCCGGCAAAACTAAAATTCCTATCGAAAAAAGTCAAATGGCAAAGTTCTAAAAGAAAAAGATCTAAAACTTTTGTGTTTACATTTTTTTCACATAACCTCAAAATTTATGTGAAAAATCTAAAAACCAAGATTGTGGTTTTTTATTTTTATCTTTTACAAAAATTTATTTTTGTAACGAAATTTGGTGAAAACTTACTTTTTTGTGTCCCAAATACGCTGTAATTTATTTGATTAAAAATATTTATTTTTTCACCTTATTTTGAATTAATATAAAAAAACACTCTTATTTTCAATCGAAAATTCACCCGTCAAATCTTCTCAGAAAATGCAAAAAATGAAAAAAAACTTGTACTTATTCGATTTTTTTTAAATAATTTCATCTAAAAAATTTGATCTCATTTTGTGTTCAATAGACCAATAATCGAGGAAGGTTTTAGGCTAGGTATATAAAATTACGCTGCAACTGATAGGAGCGAAGATTTAATGGAAAATGTGGCAAATACGGGGAAAAATATTAATCTTCGAGGGCTTTCGTTCAAAAATTCCTAACTAATATCTTCTAACCACGCGGACGAAGTCGCGGGCAAAAGCTAGTTACCTATATGACGTTTCGCGCGTAGGTAGTTTGTCCGAGAGGCGCGAGTCGCGGCGCGACGCGTCGGCGATGGAAGAAAATCAGCTGTAGTCTTAGTAAAGCAATGAGGGGCCGCTAGGGTGCAAGTATGCAGCTCAAGTTTAGTGGGTAATTCAGGGTAACACGAATAAAAGCCTTTCGTGAAGGTAACCACTTCAAAGGGTTAAGTTATTGAAGGGGTTAACCCCTTCACGTGGTTACCATAATGAAGGCGTTAACCATTTCGCTGGGTTTCGAGGATGTAACTCGAACAAAAGGTAACACTGCGATATGAGTTACCCCGTGTACGGGTTACCCTGTCAAACGGCTTAACTCTAAAGTGGGGTTGTCCGGTCCCTGTTAGAAATAGAGTAAAAATAAAATGTACCTGCTTGTGAGAAAAGAAAAAACAAAATAACCAAATATTAACAAGCAAAATGTCGGTGATTCGCAAATCTAATTATAACGGGAATAACGGATACATACTTTATGGCGTACAAGATGAAAACACAAGCCGAATTCCGATCAATTACGCCGCCGTGCCTTCCTCAAGCCCTTAGCGGGGGCACCCAGCTCCTTCGGCGATCCTGTCTCCTTCGGGGATCCTGGCTCCTCCGGTGGTACAGCTTCTTCGCCAGCTGTTGACGGGAAATGCGCCAGTAGTTGGCGAAGTTCGTCCATCGTCTCAAACTTATGTCGCGACTTGTCAGGGGTTACTACAACAATCCTGCCCTCGACTGTCCAGCAACTGTTGATGCCGAAGTGCTTGCGAGCTGCAGTGAACGCTAGATGGCGAGTACGAGTCAGGAACTCCGACACTGTCACACCAGTGCCCTTCAACAACTTTTTGTTGTCCCACACAAGTTGCCGATGCTCCATATTGAAGAACCGCACCAGGATGGGTCTGGGCTTAAGCTGCGATTTCCCAAGCCGGTGGCAGACGTGGATGGAGTTACTGATGTTCACATCAGACAACTTCAGATGCGACCGCAGTATGCCCTGAACAGTCGTCTGCACCTTTTCTGTAGTGTTCTCCGGGACTCCGTGCAACAGCAACACTTTGCGTCGCATGAAGGTTTCATGACGGTCCACTGCAGTGTTGAGAGCATCAAGCTGCAACTTCATTTTGTTCAGAGCCTGCTAGACAAAAGACTTGAATTCTGCAAAATCAGTGGCCAGTGACACAAGATCTGGATGTGCTGGGTTCAATCCGGTTGTGGCACGCTGCAACTTTTCTTCATATTGGTGCATCCGGCTTGAAAACAGCTGCTCCAGGTCGCCAAGAGAGAAGTTAGCGTTCATGTTTTCAATGGGGTCAAAGTGCAGTGATGAAGTCAGTTAAAACTTGCTTGTAGCTCAAAGATAATAATTGATGGTGAGCTTAGGGTGGCTTGACATTCAAAAATATTAATAAATCATAAAATTATTTAAGTTTACTATTTATAATTAAACTTTTAATAGCAGCACACTGTTTTTAATTGTGACCACTATGCCTACCCACAGAGGAAAAAAAAAAAAACTACTTCAGATTTTTGTCATTATCAATTTTTAAAAAAGGGGTGTCTGATATTTTTTTTATTATCACGCTATTTATTTATCAGCTATTTAAAGGTAAATCATGATCAAAATACCAGGGGGCCAAGATAACACGTTTACCAATTTTTTTATTTTGGAAATATTCCAAATGTTTGAGAGGAAGATCAGTTTTAATATTAAGAGGACAATCAAACATAATGGGTTTCAGAAAACCGTTTATCTGGGCGCAATTTTGCAAAATCTTATATCTTACGACACTATGTAAAATCCACAGTTACCGAGCCCGACTCTCACTTCACCAGCTCCGTCCACAAAAATAATTTGACATCTTTATATCTTCAGAAAACATCGTGTGTGAAAATAAAATGAAATAAAAAGAAAATAACATCTGTCTGGCTATCACTGTTCCTGAGAAACAGCCAGGTGACAGACAGACAAACGGACACCGGGGCCTCAGTAATATGGTTCTGGTTTCACAGTACAATAATAATTGTATGATACCTCATAATCACTGTCATAATCCGTCTAGCAATTTCAGGTGTAGGCCGGCCAAAGAACAGACGTGTTCGAAAATCATAACCCACCCAATTAGTAAATGGAAAATTTCGAAAGCAAAACATTTTTAGCAGAAGTGCTAAGACTGAGTTATACCTTCTGTTATTTTTTCGTACTTGCACCCCCCCCCCTCCCCCATTTTTAAACGGCTCGATTTGTCAAACATGTCTAAACGAACACTCGCACATAATTGACGTTTAAATTAAAATAGTTCAATTCGTTCGGAAGCTATGATGTCACAGACAGACAGACAGGCAGGCAGATATGTCAAAGTTATAAATCCCTCTTTTTGGGATTAAATAAGAAAAAGTCATTAAAACAGCTGTGAAATATTTGACACCAGGATAGTATCGTAAACGATGAAATGTATTTGATTCAAACATTTGATAGTTTTTGGGCGGCTCAAGATTCATTATAATTTAGAAATAAAAAAGGAAGCTTAAAATATAAAAAATATGTTTTTCATTTTCAATATTGCATTACATTTTTGCGATGATCGTTATTATTAAACTTCATAGTTTTTCACATCTTGAAAATCACGCAGACAAAGTCGCGGGCAACAGCTAGTTATAATATATATATTATTTGCTTACTTTGAGACTAGTCAGCGTCGTGGGAAAGTTGTGGATTATTTATTTAATTTAATTAAAAGTAACCGTTGTTCGTACTTCATAAGCATTGATATCAACTTTCCAACTATTGAAACGAAAATATTTGAATTTATAACACGTCTAATTATTAAAAATTAAGAGTATCTTATTTCAATCGTTCATTAGTTAGTCAACTTAATTCTGAATTTTGAAAGAGTGTTCAAATGCTATAGTGTTGGCTACCAATCAGTTGATGGATCAGACATAAATATATAGAAACATGTTACTCCCAGCTACCGTTTCATATCAGATACATATACAAACACAACGGGATTTTTACTGCGATGAGCTGTAGATTGGAGTAATTAACGCCCACTGTTAGATATTTTCGTGTATTTTATTGAACCGTGGGCGTTTATCATTTGAGGTGAAAGGTTTGTCAGTGCATGTATGTATTGAGACGTTGCGTCCTACGCTTGAAAGGAACAAAAGAGTGACGTCATTGTGCATTGTTTGGCTAAAAGCTTACATTGTCTTTTAGGTTATATGGTGTTACTTACCTATTTGAATATGAGTGTCTATCTACACAGTTCATTTTGAAGAAAATTAATGTTTAGCCTCACATTTACTTTATATTTAGGATGATATATCGGTCTTTATAAAGTTGACTACCATAATCAAAGTTTGGCTGAAAAGACATACTATTAAATTTTCAAATGATTTTTTTATCGTTTACGAAAAACTTAATATCCTCTGATATTTTCAGATAACTTTAAGGCCCGCCATTATCTCTTAATGTGATGTAACTGCGGCTGTAGGAAAGAGAGATAACTATACGCAATTTAGTTCGCTGTCACATTACTACAATTGCAATTAGTCTTACTCCTACTAAAAAAACGACTCCCGCTCTAAGTAATTTAATCCTTGTGTCGCGGGGGCTTTACAAACATACAATTCACATGCACAAAGACACCCAGACTCAGAACAAGCATTCGTGGATCGCACAAATGCTTGTCCTACGCGGGGATCGAACCCGCGACACGTCGCGCAAAGTGGGTTTGGCGGGATGACCTCAACTACTCGGTTATCCGTGCAGTCTTAAAAGACCTAGATACATATCAGTTTTTTTTTTCTAATATTTCATCATAGCACAACGTTCATTCAACCCTCTACTCTCTTTACATTCCTACCCACATCGCTTATCAATTGTTTTTGGTCTGTTTGCCGCCATTAATATCGTACAAATGGCTGAAAATGATTTATGCGATCGCACGTAGAACTCTTCGTTCCGGCGCGGATAAGCCCACTTTAAAAAAAGCTGTTTTTCACAATGTTTATAAAACTATAAACAAAATGATTTTCGTATAAATATTCTGGTCACGATCGACTATAGCTTTAATACGAAACGATTCTTGTTTTTCTTTATTATATATCTGATTCGTAGTATTAATCTATTAAGTTTAATGTGCATCATTGCAATGAATTCCCTACATTGGAAAGACCCAATAATAGAGAGTCTATTATTGGGCCTTTCCTATATGAGCTGGTATTATTGTAGGTAATTGTTAGTGGCCATGATGAAATGGTTTAAGATGTGTCACTGGACAATGAGGTCTTGGTATGACTGGTATGATGCTTAGACTGACTCATTGAGTAGTAAATAAGACAAGTGTTGTTTAAAAGTATTGAACACAAGTTTCACATGACAGTATTCTTTAGAATGATGGCTTAACAAAAAAAAAATGAAGACAATCTCAACACCGGTATTTACCATTAATTAAATGCTAAATCTTAAAAACGAAAACCACGTTAAGAGTCAAAGATAACGAATATCCTTTTGAATTACGATCCCTGTTAAAATTCTTGACGATATGGATAAAATAAGTAAATTTGGGTCGGCTTGGGACCGGTTTTCGCGTCTAATTAAGAAAATAATTTGCAAGTTATTTATGGACTATAAAATAATAAAGAGGTGGACCCCTGTTATCGTGAGTCACAGGAAATTTGTGGGATGCAAATATGTTTAACACTGCAGTTTATTTGGGAAGGTTTTCGGTATTGCTCTTTATAATTTTAATTAAGATTCCAGGTTTAAGATTTAAAAAAAAAACGAAGCAAAAAGAGACCTTTACAACCAGCCAATGCGATTCTTTATTTAAAAATAACTCCGAACTTATTTTTCCTAAACTTTGCGTAGGTATTTATACGTAAGTATCACAAATCTGACTATAATATTTTTGATTTAAAAAGGCAAAGATGTTAAGAAACAATACCTACTAAGAAAACTTTAGCTTGAAAAAACATTACCAAAAGCACACCACACACCAATAACATACAAGATTACATCATAAGAAGATCAGGTACCTAGAATCGAAACATTAAACAATCGACATCCCACATACGATGACAAAAAGCTCGCTAACAATTTTTTATTTGACTTACACAAGAAAATGTAACAATAGCGATGATACAAACGCTGCATATATCAATAGAAAACAATGAGGTCTATTAGAAACAGTATCAGCTGTTGAGGAATTCATTTGAAGATGATTTATTGATTGGAATTATGTACAGTCGAGTTCATAAAGAATAGCACAGACAAGGATTTAAAAATTGTCAGTGAAAGCTCAATTAATTGGATCCAACCTGTACTTTAAAATCGGTCAAATGCAAGTTTGACTTGCAACAGATTCAACCCAAAAAACGCTAAGGAAAATATTTTTTGGAAGAAAGTGAGTCATCTAGCAAAATTTTGGAAGAAGCAAACCTTGCTTAACCTCGTTGCTTGCTTAAAAGGGATAATAATACATCATCGAGCTCGACTGTACAGCGGTAGCTGGTATTGACATATGTTTGATTGAATGTCTCGGGAATAGAGAACGTATTTGTTTGTTTAACTTCTTGTAGCTAGAAGATGTAGGTAGATGTGTTTCTGCATCCATATTAGGGTTTTGTCAAGTTTGCTTGGTGTGGCAGGGAATTTCAGAAACACTCACGTCAAATGACGTACAAAGACACCCAGATTTATAACATGTTTACCCAAATCACCCAAAAAATAAACCTTGATTTACGCAAGGATCGAACCCACGGCAAATCGTTTACAGTAAGTAGGCTTGTCCGTTCACACAAATATGGATTGGTTCCGCAACTACGCAAAAATGTGGAAATCACTTTGATAATAGTTATACTATTATAGGCTTTCTAATTCATTGTTTTATTGAATATAAACATAGTGAAACTAATAATACGCACTCAATCATTCAGTACAAGCGTCACGAAATAAGCAAGACAAATTGCCATTTATCGAGAACTGTTTCAAAATAATCTCTAATAGAATATCTAAGAAGGAACATTAATCGAATTTTGTTTATAAACAAACGATTGATCGATGATTTACAACTTGAGTGAAGTACGATGACCTCTAATGCTCTATTTTATGTGCATTTTTGTTAAGAATGTACCTCATAAAGAGCAACAGTGGCGATGTTTCTTTTACGAGCGCTGAAAAATGCGGTATCGATGGATATTTAAAAAAGTTCCGAAGCAAAATTTTACTGTCATTGATTAGTAATCAAATGGGATTCTAAAGGCTTCTATCGGAGCGATGGGGGTCTACTACCACAACTTAAAGTAAAACTGTTGGAGTGAGGAAGCGAGATAGTGCTCTACTTGGTGTGTGGCGGCATCCCTTTTCCACTACTGTAAGTATTGCTTTATGATGTGATGGTAAGCTTCTGGTCAATTCCGATGCCAACAATTCCTTCAATTTGATTTTATCGTCGTTTGACAGTCGACGTCGGCAACTGGCCAAGGAATATCTCCTCGTACTTCAAGTTTCATGTTTTTTACGAGCTCCGGCTAGTTTATGAACGGTGGACAAGTTTGAGATTCAGCTGATAGTGACCTCGTTTTAGTTACTGTGCCGCCAAACAAATGATGTTGAATTTGTCTCTTGTAATCGGCAGAGTTGATAATAAGGAATTTTCTTATTGATTTTCGGTGTAATCGTAAAGTTCGTATGAGAACATTGTCTTTAGAACTTTCCTCTAGGAAACTAACCCGATAGAAGAATATAAGAATGTTTACCGAGTCCCAAAAACTACAATTCCCTCACTACCTTTGCCTAAGATTGTCCAAAAGTGAGAAAAAAAACTTAGAAGCATACAAAAAAACATCAGTGCATTTATGAAACGCGCTTATAGGGTTAATGGCAGTGCTAAATTTCATTCAATAATATCCATTAAAAGTCTAGCTTATAAAATACCAATCCAACCTTCCAATCAAGGCCGGGCAATGCATCGGTATAAAATATGAGTATCATCGACAGGCCACCTGTTCGCAACAGGATTTATTTATCTTGTGGACCACTCGGCAAGTCAATAGCATAGGAAGTGCTTATCTAGCTTCTATGACAACATATCATTACGACTCGACTCGTGGGGGCCTGTAGAACTGTATGAAAACACTTGAGTGAATATATAAGCATGTATTTATATTAGTAGGTATGGAGTTACATTGTTACTTCAAACTTTTTTTTTTGTAGAGGCTAGAAGTTCGTATCTATTGATAATTGAAGCTGGTGTTTTGACGAATATTGGTCGGTTTTCTTTGTTCAAGTTGGCAAAATGATTTTAAAATATGTAATATTGTTACTATGAAAGAAGGTCATTAATTTATCGAGGGTATAAAACTGTTTAGTACTGAGTAAGCCTGCATAGTGTAAAAGATTAATGTTCGTTCTTTGTTTAAAAATGAAAGCCTTTGCTAGTGGGTTTCGTGCAAACTATTAATAAATCGGCAAGACATTATTCTTTAACTCAAAACATGGCCCATGAATTCATGAAAGACGTTCAAATTCGCCATCGACTCGAACAAGTTTTTGAAACAAAACGAAATCGGTCAATGAAGATTTCGGCTTGCAACTGATTCAGAACGAAGATACAGTCCTTTGATGATGCCGCCTTTGATAAAACAATTAACATAACAAAATACAGAAGGACCGGAGTTACTTATTCATTGACTTCATGTTATGTAAACGGTATTAACTTATAAAGACAAACTTATTTGCGTCTCCATGTTTGATTGTCCGTGATTTATGATAGAAAGAGATAGATATCTGTAATAGCTTTCCTGTATCGGGATGACATTATTCTGCGGGTTTTTATTTATGTAAGACTGTGACATTGTAGTGAATGGTTTTAATTTAGTTTAATTTATTAATGTACACAATAGATCTATTAATGCACAGAGATTTTTTAATGGTATAGTTGTGTTGAAATTAAAGGCGCGTTGCTAGTTATAGTTACATAATAAATAATACATCAAGTAATAAATTATGAGACTTACTTACTAGTGAGTAATTAAAGTTTGTAATTTTATTTTTGATACTTAAATTAAGCTCGTTTGCTGAGACCCTGAAAAGAAAATAATCGGAGTCTGTAATGTTGATTACTTGAAGCATCATTACTTGAAGTTTATTGAATGCACAAACTAACTAGTCGAAACACACATTTGAAAAACAAAACAATAGACACATTAAATTTCATATTATCAATACAACATTGTTCTTATTAAAACCACCTTCGGTATTAATTATACATTTTTTCTTGCGAACAGGCTCCTCAAAGGGTAACATGCATCGTTGGCGCTATTTATAAACGTTCCGTTTATGTTTTTTTTCGTCGTCGCTTCACTTCTGTGCGCGCGCGCACCTGCCGGCGTCTGCGCATCTTATTGGTTGGGTGTAGAGTCAATAACATCTATGTGAGGCCACCCTTACGGCTGTTTTCTTAGCCCTTATCTTGTTTTGTGTGTTGCACCTGATTTTGTTTAGATTTGTTGTCCTTTTTTGTTTGTGATTGAAGCTGTGTATGTATGTGGATAGAAGAAAGGATCTCGCGACTGTATTGTGTAATGTGTGTTGGTTCGGGTTCGATTCGGGTTGTATTTGCGTATCCGAGTGAATTGAGTCGTTGTAAAATTTTGGTACTATTTTTAACTGATCACTGTAGTTCAAAAATATATTATGTTCTGGTTTATAAATAAAGAAACATTTATATTACAACAGTATTTACTTTATTATCATACTTCTAGATGGTTCCAAGATAAATTATCAAAGTGTAGTTTTCCAGTAACTTCGCTAAGACTTTCAGTTAAATAACCATTTATTCTAGAAGCTACAAGAAATGAGCTTGATTAATTAATCAAAGCATTCCAAAGCACGATTAATTATAATGTAATATTTTAATTACTAAAAACTTTTTTGATATCTTATTTGGACATTTGAATGTAATAATAAAGATTTGAGATACTGTGTGCTAAATACCTTCACATGAAAATAAGATATAGAGTTATAAATAATATAGATATGTCAAAACCCAGTAGTTCTCTGGTCGATTCTGTTATCTTTACATCTCTGTCAAAATTCTGGGTTTAAATTTAACGTATAAGGTGGTATGCTACTGGGTAAAATAGTTTGATTATGTTTTACTGCATTTAGAGCTTACAGGGATACAATTTGAAGAGTTATGTGAAAATTTCAATGAAAATTCAATAAAATAATTTGAAAATTGTTATTGTACAGTACTCGTCCAATCAATTATAATAAAACCATAACCATAACGCTCATTAAATAATCGAAATTCATTAAAATTATCCTTTTTTATTTTAACACAAAACTAAAAAAATAAATGTTTATGTCTCCTTGCTTTTTAATACGTTTTAAACTTTTCTATTCACTCAACTCAACTAGAACAAAAAACCCCAGAGACCAACAATCTTTTATCCAAGTACCTACTACCTACTTGTATATGGACGGCTACTTTACACAGTCAGAGATTGACAATCGTTGATAACATTTAGCCGTGGCCGTCTGAAGCAAGCCATTAAACAAATGGACAGATTTAAGAAAGCAAAGTGATGTTGTGATACGTCGCTCAAATAAGACAGCCTATTCTAAATGGCCAGTTATTTATTTTACTAGTATTGTCATTCAAAAAATAATTAATTGTTCTTTAAAAACAAATGAAACGTGATTTGTTACTTTTGAGCATTAGAAAGAGGTTTTATTAGTTGCTATGATTTGTATCAGTATTGTTGTTATTTTTAACTTGAGGAATGATATTTTTTTTTCATAAGTAAGGGCAGTGATATTTACAAATTTAAAAGGGCACAATTTGCACTTGTTAAAAACTGCTACAATAATTTGGTGAGTGTATAACATGTGAATACATCTAAATCAATATTTGTATGAAGTGTAGGACAGTTTATAATTAAAGTGAAATAGTTAGGTTTTATTTTAAACCACATAACACAAAATTTTGATGTTATTTTTATTGCTGCGTACTTAAACAAATGAAAGGTTATGAACATTGTAATCTTAAATCAAGCAGCAAGCACTCTCTCGATTAAAAATAATAACAACTCAGCCTGGTTTTAAGAAATTGCAATAAATATAAAAAGTGCCGTCTTTACTCCGATCTTAGGCCCTACCACCAACTACTAAAGCACAATTATTACTGTTGTGGAAGAGAGACGAAACTATACGAAATGTAGAGTGCCATCTCACTTTTACATGAGTAAAATGATTTCTTTAAGAATGAGTGGTAGGGGTCATGTTGTATGTTCGTCTGATGTAATTAAGCTTTATTATTGGAAATTAACTTTTTGCATTAGAAACGGCTTTCGATCGACAAATGCAGTGTAATTAGTGTGATTAAGAATGGCGTTTGTGAACCTCCGTGGTACAAATTGGTGTAAGTTTCTCGGATCGGTAGTTAGGTAATGTTTGATGTGCCGACTGGCGCAGATGTTGACTTCGTTATTGGAATGTTTCATTAAGCTTTTTAAAACGCTATAAGTTAAGCTTCTAAGTGATTGGATATGCCCAAAAAAGGAAACTCCTATTTAGACATAACAAGTTAAATTTTGGATCTGAGCTGAAAATACTGAGGACTTTTTATTAGGTTTTTTTTCTGTTACAGTTCAATTGAAAATAACAGCCTATAGTTGCGATACTGCTATAAACCTATTTCCGTACTCTCATTTGTAATGAAGTTACAGGGTAACATTAATGCTTACCTAATAATTATACATCAGTAGGCAGATAATACATGGTATCGAAAGCGCACCCATTCTATTTCAAAATACTGAACAATTCTACAAAAGCTTAGGTGTGGTCACAACAACGAGATATTCAAACTCTGGGCAGTATTTACTGCGACGTTGCAACGGGAGCAAGTAATAGTCTATGCCAACAAGTTACCACTAACCAGTTATTTCCAGTTTAAGTACACCTTGCGTATTATCTGTCTGTTTGGTTGCTGCCGTGGAAGATTTTTTGCTAAGATACGCTCCTACAAGTACAAAATTATATATTATCTGCGAAAGCACTGAATTGTAGAGCGACGAAAAACAAAACAAGATCAGCTTTTTTTATGCTTGGAATTAAACTGGTTGGTATTCGGCCGAATAGAAACAGGTGTGACTTTAATTTTAAAACATTTTGAATATATTTTTTTTCGAAAAAAAAAAGAAAAAAAATATAGTAATTTGAATTTCAGTTTACCTACTCATGCCATTTCAATGTAAAAAAATCATGATGGTTCAGAACTTTAAAGTTACTCCATGAGATATATTATTTGAATTAAATTACTTTCCAAAACGAATAATTAGAGTCGACGCACTTAAATAATAATATAATACTTAAGTTATTAACTGTTTTCAATTCACAAAATTAACGAAATTTTGAGTTAAATTACTAATACCCAAATTAATTACAGATTAGACGCTGTTCAGAATCGATAAAGTTTCTAATGTATATCCGAGAACATTATTTAGGTTTTTTATTATGTTTTGAAGGCATAAACAGGTACTTTATAATTTAATTAACTGACATAATGATAGTTTATATTGAATACGTGACCTATTGTGATCTCCACCTGACCTATTTGATTACTTGAAGTTTCGAATAATCATGTCGCAAAATTGAAAAAGTCTTAAATACAAAATATGTTCAAGTCATAATAAACCAATAAGAGTGATATTATTTATGTTTATTTATTTTATTAATGATTATAATTGTCAATAAGATGTGCGATACCGGATTCCAATTTTAATGAAGACATTGAGCCCTGCTATTAAAAAAAAAGAATTTGACCGCATGTCATCTAGTAAACGATGACAAATGACATAACAATTAAAAAAAAAAAACTAGTTCTAAATTCAAATCGTGTAGCTCGGGGCATCCATGAGTCCAATTAGTAATTTTTTTTTTATATAACCGGCGTTTATTTTTTGTTTTAATTCGTGTTTACTACAGATATTCTCTATTTTGCCATGAGTTTTTTTTGTTATTTTTTTATTAAACCTAGCTCTGGTTGGTTAGCAATTTGCTTGAAAAGATACACCGAAAAGGCTAACACAAATATTATAGCAAATATTTTTAAAAATGATTTTCATTATTATTTTATACACAAATACGCAAGCTGCAAAAAAGAAAACGCTCAGTTATTAAGAAGATTTAAATATTCATTTCCCTTTGAAAGTAACACTTGCACAAAAAGAGCAAAACGTAGCTGACATGGTGCTTCCTTACCCTAATCCAACTACTTACTCTTTTGTCCGGCAAAATACTTCAACATGCCAAAATATCCTTCATCTTTATGATGCCACGACCTAAATTTATGTCGCAGCATTTACCTCAAAATTATCTCTCTATTTAGGCGGAACTTTAAATGATATTTTCTGAGGACAAGCAAAACTCGTCCTTACATTCCTTAAGTTTTGTGCTATTTTCCTTTGACAGTGTAACGACAGGTGATTTTATTTTTCGGTAAAATGTGCCACCACCCTGCTGCATTTAAATATAATGACACAATGAAAAGGCTAAATTTGTCGCAATACTTGGAGGATTTTGGTCTTTTCTGGCGTTGACATGTCGTGAACGAAATTTACATTATAACCACATTTACAACGGATTATGAGGTAGTCGAATAGTATAACAAAGAAGGTAAGAAGCTAATATATAATTGACCTTTTGTGTAATCCTTATTTCTTTATTGTTTTTCGAATACCAGTTTTCAGCCATGCATATTTTGGGTAGTCCATTTCAAATCAACTGAATGCCGTATCAACAAAAATTTTGCTTGAACAAAGACATCAAAAATATCTTGCTTCAATGGACAATATGCAAGCACTGATGTACCGTGGGAACTCGCAACACATCATATTACGGGTCGAGTAAAGAGTTCACGGTAGTAGCCATAGACAATGGCAGGAACCTCCTTCGTTCCAACGATTTGTCACGGCGTGTACTGCGCACTTGTCTTCGTCTCATTATTGTTTAACACACAATTGCGTGGTGGTACCTGATGTTCAGTGGACCGCGAAAGTACAAGAAAATGTTAGAATTTGAAAAGTTATAAGTTATCAACAACTTAGTGTCAACAAATCAAATTTTTTTAGGGGTGAATAACAAGCGGGTTTTTTCAAAGGCTTATTTCTTGATAATGACGGTCTTCCACCAGCTGTCAAAATTCATTTAAATCCTTTAAAGATATACGCGCCATCTCCTATAGATATGCTTAAAATTCAATCTAAAATATTACCTTACATTCGAATTCAAATCGAACTCGAATCTTACTAGTTCCGAAGACAAAGGCAAAAAAAAAACAACAATCATTTAAATAGCCCATCAAAAACGCAACTCAAAATTAACATACAAAATCGTTTAGTCCAAATCCATTAGAAAGAAGTCTATTAATTTCGATCTAACAGATAACATAGTATTAGAAAGGATGTATCGCAACAACTGAATGATGATTGACACTTTAATTGATAAACAGATATAAGCACACTGTCTGAACCGTTGCATATAAATTCTAAGCAAGCGTCAGATCTGCTACAGATACCCTGGCATTACTGTGTCAACGGGATAATTTAATTCGCCCACTCTAACCTGACCTGCACTGACCTTTCAATAGGTCATTTCGTAATGAGGAATAGGAAGGATTAGGTGTCTGGGACACTGGTTTTGGTACATTCGAAGGTGTGCGTGGTCTTCAATGCAATGTAGAGCTTAGTTATACTGACAAAGAGAGGACACGTGGGTCTTTGTTAGTGTGCCTGTCCTTGGTATGAAGGGGTATCAACAAAGCTTCCAGCAGATGTTCGGTTGTCGTATGATTTGGGTCATCTTTTTACGGATTTCATATTTAATGATCATGATTTATTTTTGGATGGTACACGTGTTTTATGTTATTAATGCCTTTATTGGTGGTGTAGATTCCGGTCTAATTATTGTGTGGCTTCTTATTTTTTTAATATAGTTTTTTTTGTAAAAAAAATCCTTAACACGTTTTTTGAGGATATCTGGTGCGCATTATCTTGCACATAGCTTCTTAATGATCAAAATTTTATGTTTGACTCCCTTCCTAACTGTATTTCTATATTTCTAAGCAAGTGTATCTAATCTTGAACAGTATTTAACACACATAATGCAATATAAACAATCAACTATTTCAAAACTTTTGCTACACATTCCATTACTTGAACAATATCAGGGTCACGACAATTTGTAGTAGCCAAGCATTACATCAATGTCTCGACTTAATGTCGTTCTACTATTAACCCAGTTTCTAAAACCGCTGTTTATTTATCTAAATTGAAACTGAAAGTGCCTTTGAAAGATATATCCCACCAAAAATGTGTACAAGTACAAAGAGGCCAAGTCGAGTCCATATGGCTTGTACTGTCAAAAAATTATCATTACTTATGTAGAGTCAATTTTATGCTCTGTATGGTTTAATTATACAAGCCGGCTCTTCACAAATTCCACACTTAATTCAAAATACCTGATTTGCTACCGAAAAAGTTCAAAAAATGAATTCAACTTTTTTTCGCTACATATTTTTGTTTGTACCAACATATCTCTCTCCTTGGCGGACCGCTACCGTGCCCCCACATTCAATGGTCGTGGGAAGAGCTGAGCTCTTGACGTCTATATTCCGAGTTAGTCGATCCAGATGTTCGCTCCTATCTATAATAAGTTCCTTCATACTATAAGATCGTATACTTACACATGTTCAGCACTTACACTTAAAGATAGTTTAATTGTTTTATCTTTTAAAGTTCGAGCCGGTTACCGATTTTTTTAAGCTTATGCTATTTCAATGTCTTTATTAAACTTGGAACCGTTTTGAACCACTTAGTCCTTATCGCTTGAATTGGAAAAATATTAATGAAAAATGTTATCATTTTTAATTCTGTAATTTAAGAGTCGACTCTCGTTTGATGAGTATCCGTCAATCGTCATTTATAGATATAGAACTGTTTTTTTTATAAGGAAAAAAGCATTGAAGCTCGGCATTGACTGTTCCGTTGCTTGCGTTGCTGAAGCTCAATTTTCATTTACGATACAGAGCCTTACTAATCGAGTTCCACTTTTACCCTTTGGGTAGGGAACCCAGAAAAAGAAACGACGTTGAAAATTAAAAACTGAACATTTCCACATTTTTATCATAGATTTCTGGTACTTAAATAATTATAAATGAATTCGTTCATCAAGTTTAAGCTTCAACAATTCATGCGACTATAATTCTTCTTACTAACTATTAGCTTTTTACATTGTTGGCTGTCACTCGTATCCGCATGTCATGTCATCACTGACAAGTTATTTAAAATTCTCCTTACCCTCAAAGGAAAAACCCGCGTCCAGATATGAATGTTTAATGATTATTTTATTTATATCAACCTCTTTCCTATCACCTCTTTAACAAAGACTGTGTGACAGAGATGCCGCTCTACGCCATATAGTGCCATCTCACTTGCGCTTTCTGTTTATTTAGTTCATGGTTCGCTGGACAAATAGTCACGACTTTCAATTGTTTATCGTCGTGCAAAAACTGTCACGATAGAACATGCGCCGTGATACGATACCGATCGATTTGTTGTCGTTTCCTGCGTATTAATTTGTCTAATCTATATTAATAACAATCAATGTAGTACAATTCATAACTTGGACGATGCCTGTCAGTTATTTAATAAGTACTCATAGAGAAGTACTATATAAATATAAAATGATAAAAATACAGTGATTTATAATTTCGATTGATTTTGCTTGAATATTAATGCACTAATCCCCGAGTCTGAAACTTAAAACAATTTATCTATATCAATTGAGGATTTAAAGACAAAAAAAAGAATCTGGATTATATTTTCTTTCGATCAGACATAATTAACTCATAATAATTAAAAAATTACTTTTCTTTAATTTTACTTAAACTTGTCAATTTCTCCGTTGTTTAAATAGTTCTTTTCAAGACATCGCGAGTATCGACTAAACTTGAACATTGTTTCGTTGTTTAAATAGTTTTCTTCAAGACATTGAAAGTATCGACTATAACAATAACACGCTATAAAAACAGAAGCAGCTGTTATTTTATTTAGCAAGCAGCGGTTTTTTTATTCAAATATCTACATGAACTTTCCAAGCCCACATGCGACTAACAATTACACGAAACTAGAACAAGGTTGTATGAAATCGATACTAAATGCAGTTTACTTATTCATTCCATTTCATTTCCGTCTAGGCCAATATAAACATGAAAATAATCACATGTAAGTATAAGTAGCCCATGGGACTTGGGCACAGGCTTCTTCCCGATATAGAGAACATTTGATCATTGTTCACCACCTTAACTTACTACGGGTTGTCAATTACAGTATTTGTAAACTTTTCTGCCCAAATTTTTTCTTTGCCTGGGCCCCAATTCTGCTATTTACAATGGCCGATGAATGAATGAAATTTGGCTTAAAATGTCAATTTTCGAATTCTATTAAGAATTTTTCTACACAATAATTAGAAATTCAGTACGGGAAGGTACACTCATGGTCAATACAATTAACTTCCATTTATTGTTTTGGCAATAATTAATAGAATAGGAACAATTTCAAAGTTAATCCAACTGCTATTCATTCATTGGCCGTATAAATAAAGCAGAATCGGGGCCCTGTTGTGAGTGGTGTGTTAGAATGATTACTTAAGAAAGTACATATAATTTGAAAGAGTCATATTTGTACTAGCCTCCATTAAGTTCGACCCTGCAACTAATGGTTACAACAAGATGTGTACATACATAGAATTGCAAGGCCATAGTCACCCGTCTAGGCCAATATCGATTCGCTCTTTGTCACTCATGTTCCATGGATAGTAGAGCAGGTTCTCAACCGGTTTTCGATTCTGGATCGGTCGTCATACCATATAAAGTTAAGTGAGTAAAGAGAATTAAGAATGGCTGGCAGAATTTAAAATAGTTAACGGAATTCTAAGGGTGCAAAAAACTTATTTATTAGTACTAGTTTGTGGATAGATTCTAGATTAGCGCGATTTAAATAACGTTAGTGTGGGAATATTCTGATGATTATTTCGTTTAATTTTTTATGCTTCAACCGGTTTTCTTTATTTATATTACTTAATTATGTGATCAATATTTATTGCTGACAAATTATTTAAAGCTTAAGGATATATGAACAGGAAAAACATGAACATCGTCAAAAGCTTTTACGATGAAGAGAGTTGTAACAAGGGAAACCCAATTGTAATCTTTAGCTTCAGCCTTGTTTAACCAAACGCTGGACATAAAATCTCCCAAATTTTAAAACGAAAAAATAATAATACATTACTTCTATACAGACTAAATCAAAGTGACTTGAATGGAACTAATTAAAATACCATACCACTTAAAACAAAGATGGGACTCGAAATATTTCAAAAATGTTTTAGTAGGTATCGGAATCTATAGGTGCGTTCAGAAGAATGCTTTAATTAGATTAATCGTTGGCGATTTTGATAAGGCGAGTAAAAAGTGGTCGTCGCTTTGACATTAATGAGAATATATTGCCTCCTCTTAATAGATTCTCAGTTTCCTTAAAGGCTGATTGAATGACTACTGATTGTGAGTATGTTCTTAGCAATAAAAACTGGATAAGTGTGAGACGGACTGGGGTGTGAAGGATTCTGTAGGTGTAGGTTAAAAAATGGCACAAAAAATCGTTGAATTTTAGTTATCTATTTTATTTTTATTTTTTATTGCTATTATTAAAAAATACTCTCGGGATACTAAAATTCACTTGGTTTTTATCTGTGTAATTTTTAACAGTATTTAAAATAACACGGTGCATGAGATACAGCTTGGTGACAGACTGCAGAAAGAGAGCGGAATCTTAACAATGAGTCTCACTTTACCCTTTATTTACGGAACCCTAAAAAAACATATACTGTCTTGACATCGTGCAAAGTTTTTATTAATTAATCAGCCTCAGTTTGCTCCCTGATGTCATTGTGGGGAATGCGATTATTGTATTAATACGTGTGTCACATACCATACAAATGAAATGTATGAAGTTGTTTAATGATGCTCTCCTTTTTAGTGTGGACTTGTTGTTTGTTAGGTCACGGACTTAGGACATTGGGTGCCCTGTCTTCATACAGTAGTTCTTTGTTATGGAATGTTTTAAAGAAATTAGTGGATTCGATCCTCGATAATCGGCTCGAATCTGTTTCCTAAATAAAAAAAGTTTGAATGCATAACAAAGATGAAAAGAAATTTGTAACATTGTTACAAAAAAAAAAACTTTTATAGTACTTTTATTCAAATAGGTCAGATAAAAAAAAATGATAACCGAAACATCACTGTAACAACCAAATATACCATTCAACGGGCTGATCACGTACAAAAACGCCCATTTCAAGCTTCACCTTCCAAGCCTGCATAATATTACATAAACAAAATGACGTAAAAACGTCACCAAACCCAAAAAAGGACGTATCCTCAAGGCAGAGCCGTGGCCGGTATACGCAATTACCTCCGCGGTGGTCCAGCAAAACAAAACATAATCGCGATATTTTCATGTATTAAAAATGCATACCGCTCGTCACACGATGACAAAACATATTAATAAACGTACATCGCCCTCGGCACCCGGTTCTGAGACGAATGATAATTAAAAAAATAATATTCGCCTCATATTTCGGCCATGAGCAATCCTGTATTAAGAGCAATTGAACTGATGGGCGGAATTGGATACGCTTGATTAGTTAAGACCAAATAGGACATGGCGTAAGATCGTATAGCCGAGTGGTTAACGATTAAATTTGTTTTTAAGCAACACGTACGAGGCAGTGCGTTGCTATGGCTGTGCTATGCTTTAAAAGTTTTTATGCCTGTTGTAAGTATATTTGATGCTGTCGAAGTAAAAATAGAGTCATGGCACTTTTTTAAGAATAATCAATTAGACTCTTTTGTTTCGAGATCAACGGTATGGTGTGATATAATTTACTTGACGTATTTCCTAATGATTTTGTTTTTCCATGCTTAAAACTACATTATTATGTGTAAAATTTATATAATCGAAGGGTTTTCAAGTCATTAGCCAACACAAATAGGTAGAGAGCCAACAAATTGTCACGTCAGCGTGTAGCCTTCGTCCCGTTTGATTAATGACGATGAAATCGGTAATTTTATCTCAATACCAACTGAAGCGAAAATCGAAGCATCACAAAGCATTCCGCGTCATCACTTTTTTCACATTTTAATGAGCTCACAATATTTAGATGCAGCGTTTGGTTAATCTCGTTTCTATTGATAGAATTGTAATTTAAGATTTGTAAGCTTGTTATCCGTGATGAAATATCATCAGCGTACAAATCAACTGACAGTTGCGGTCTGGTTTCATTACGTCATTGCTCAGTGATTCATACGGAATGGAGCACTTAAGGATATTCCATTGAAATATTTTATTCGTCTTAATGTAAAGGAGAAAAATCTAAATAAGTCATACTTTGAGCGTATTTACTGCTTCGTTCGAACTCCTAATTTGTATTCCGTGTGTTCACGCAAAATGACTCTCCAGCGATTTGTTCGCACTTCGTTCTTCAAGTGCGAATCACTTCAAATCGAAACGGTTTTACGAGACCATTAGTGGAGAATTCATTTAGTTTACGGAATGTAAATAAATGTTATTTAAGCCGGATATTAAAAATGGATTAATACTCTTATCGTGTCTTAAATCCTCGAAAGAATAAGCTGTTTTAGTCGATTCATCAAAGAGTTTATTAGCTTTTGTAGTCAGATTTTCACCTCCATCTTATACACCGGTACCGTCGGTACTGGTGTTGTGGAAGCAAGACGGCATGCTACAAGTTATATAGCAGTATCTCTTTTCCACAACGTTTACATCAAGAAGTAGATGTCGTCCTCAACACCTTTCAAGCAACACAATTTAATCCTGTGAATGAGGTGCCTATTAAATAGGTGTTATTCCGATATTGGTGCTATTAAAATGTAAATATGTGATATGAAATCTCATCGAGATATAATCCAGAAATTTAATAATAATTTACGATCTATAAATATGTTTGTAATGGCGCAGCTGGGACGTCTCTATAGAGCTGTTGAGATCGTTTGACGTACTTTCGTAGGATAATATTCTATAGTATCTCAGCAAATAGGCGTTTATTAGTCTTTTGTTAAGCTATCTTTATTTTTTTCTTTTTCTTCATGTTGTACGATGAAGCAAGTTGTGTGTCAGAGATGAGAAAGTTGCGATGTCTTATTATTATAATGTCATCGAACGGAAAAATATACATATTTAGCAATTTTCCAAATAAATGAGAAAGAAATACGCTTATTTCTCAGCTTATTTTTAAGCTACCTATTTCGGTTTTACTTATGGGTAAGTTTTGTTTTTTAGCTATCTATCGATCTAAGACAGTATTAAATAACGTGAGAATGAAGGCAATGTAATATTTTTACACTCTTAACTCTTCTTTTTTGTGACCCGATCTATACAGTTAGCTTGAGTGCGGGCTTTCACTGCTTCGCGAGACTATTAGCTTTTCTCAAGCGGTTCTATCGCAAAAGTACATTCACGTAATTGAAACTAGAATTAACTAGATTACGTGTGTGTAATTTGTTTGATAATTGAAGCACTAAATGCACTTAACTGAATTAAATTCCGGTGAGTCTTAGCTTTTAAAGTGCTGTGCAGTTTATTTTAGTTTAAGAGTGGTCTGAAATATTAAACGCTAGTGGCGCCCGTGGGGCTATCGACGCTGTGACGATTGGGTACATTTAAGAACAAAAAAGATAGTGAAGTTGGGGATGATTAAATTAACATCGAATTTTATATGTATGTAAGTGATAACCTAACGATGATTATGCTTATTTTCTAAATACATTCACGAAGACGAAATGTGTACCAGTTATTTATGTTTTTTACTACTTGCTAACACGGGTGGAGCAATTTAGTTTGGAGGTAGCTAACGTCTGGATAAACATGTACGCTTTTTATTCAATTAACGAAGGAAGATAATATAAACTACATAGACGTACGATTGACGTTCTATTGGGTATTACTAGAGTCTAAAAAAACTGGGTTTATTTAACCAAAATGCCACTTGTCATCTCATTAAACTACTCAAGTATCAAAGATCCTTACATATATGATAATTTCTATTTAAATCCAAGTTAAATTTGACACTTAACTGTAATAAATATATGTGAATTAAAACTGGTACTACACTGTTGATAAGTATTAATCAAAATAACGGTCACACGGATCAATATCGGTTTAAAGTAAATATTATTATTGACTTTGGATGTTATGATCTAGATATTAGGCGTTGTGTACTTGACCTGTTTCTGCTAGCAACAGTTTAACACATGTGTGTTCTTTTAAGTTTTTGTAACCTATTTAGAATGACTAATTGATGTCTGGATCACTGGGATAATAGTGCTATTGAATTAAGTATGTTTTGCTTTATGTCATACATATTAATATTATAAATGTGATAGAAATCCAGTCTGTTTTTCTGCCTATTTTTAGTTGTGTTTGTAACTGGATTTTTTTAACTAAGGCTAATGAATTTAATCCTTGTGTAGCGGTATCTTTCACAAACATTCAAGACACATGCTCCAAGACGCCCAGACTCAGGGCAAGTACCCCCTACGAGGGGATCGAACCCGTGACACGTTGAGAACAGAGGATTTAGCGTGGTGACCTGAATCACTTGGCTATCTGTATCTAAAGTTTTCACGACTAAACAGCTCACTCTCAAAGTCTCAAGATTTTTAAGAAGAAGGTTTCTTTCTTGACAAACTGACTTTTTCAAATCGATAAACAATTGATTTTTCATATTCGTATTTAGTCTTTATCCACAGTATTACACAATACAATTCCAATAACAAGTTATCATACCAGATATCTTTACTCAAACGTAAAGCCTTGTTAAAAGTAGAATAATATTTTTATAAGAGCAACAATAGTTTCTTGACCCATCGCCCACTAGGGCCCATGGCATCAATTTTCCTTAATACACTCCTACGCAGGGAACCCAAGCTGCATTTATTTTGATCTCAACGCCATTGTTACTATAAATCAATGGGAATTTATTTTTATGAGACAAAATTGAGGTTGGTAGGTGATTTGTAAAACATATAGTCGTTCAGTAGGCGTACAAAGACGGTTGCTCTAAAATTAGTTTCAAGTGAAATAAATTAATTGAGTTTATCTGTGTATCTATTAAGGGACTAGTCAAACTCATTTAAGTATCTGTTTAGTTTCCATGTATGTACGCATTTTATAAGATCGTTTTCCACAGACATAAGTTGAATAAGTCGAAATAGTCCTTTAGAAGTTGAATTTATAATGAACAACTAAGTTTCTTAAATACTAGTAATATGTACACTAAATCACTTTTTGGTGATGTGACCTCAACCACTCGGCTATCCGTGAAGTAAATGTGTATATTAGATTAAAAAATCCATACCATCAAATCAAAATCAATACAAAACTTGCAAAGACCTAAGTGCCAGAAAACCCCTAAGAAACGAATAAACATATTCAGTCACCAAGTACAGTTAACGACAAAGTTTATTGAACAAGCAACAAGAGCAAAGTAACAATCAATATTCGAAGTTGCAGTTCTGTCGATAACGGAGCGAGAGTTTCCGCGTTCAGTCGATCTATGTTCACTGATAAGTAAGCAAACAACCGCGACTTGTATCGGGCAACGAACCTGTACTGAACTGATATTGGTACTGCTTGGTACCGTCGATACGAAAATTATGTTGGGATTTCGTTTTAAATAATCGACCTTCAATATTGAATGTATTGAAGGTCGATTATGTTTTGGGTAAATAGGACTTGTGGTTGCGGAAGCGAGACGTTGCTCGCTGAAAAAAAAATGTTCAGTTTAATTAAAAAAAATATATTTAAAGAGTATTGTGTTGGTTGAGGGACAGTGTCACCTATTGGCCTCCAATGGCTCCTGGTTGGATTTCAATAGAAGCTACTGGTTGGATGGCGCCCGCCGTGGTTGGCTTTAAAAAGTGGCAGCGGGATGACGATTAGACGCATACTGCGTGGGCTGGTTCTAAGTGGCCCAGGATGGAAAATTGTGAAAGTATTTAGGAGTGGCCTTTAATCAGCAGTGGGACATAGTATGCAAGATAAAAAAAATATATAAAAATAAAATTGGAAAAGTTAGCGATGCAGCTTGTCATTATTAAATAGAAAATCATTGGTAGCAGTTTTCGAGGTATTACACAGACAGTGTAGTTTATTTTCGTTCTTGTATGGAAAAATGACATTATTAACACTTTTACGACCATTCCACAATGTTGCGAAAGTACAGATACATGCAAACGGTTTTTGCGTATTATGTCACTTTACACGGTTTCGTATATCTCCGAGTAGGGGCAGATGTTGTCAATATTTTCGACGTGGTTACTCATACCGCTTTTTTTTTATAAAAACCTTTTCAACCTTTTAGCGATGAACTTTATTTCGTATCAATAAATCATTTAGTTAAACCTATTTAAAAGTACTCTATAAAGGAAAACTATAATTTGATCATGATTGAGGAAGTCTATTGATGGGAAATAAGCTCTTATTGCAATCGTTAAGTTGTTCCACGATCTAACATCCTTACGTTAATGAAATACCGCCATCTTTGATTTTGCCGCCAATGCGTTACAAATGTACGCGTTGGCACGTCTGCTTTACTTTTGATGTGACCGTCGCTGTGATGACCTAGAAGGATGTGTTATGGAATCACGTTCTTATTGTAAATAGTTTCGAGTTTAATTTCAGGCAAGTACTAGTTGTATTTTTAATTATGGTGAAATTTATTCAAGTGGAGTTAAAGTTTGGTGTGGCGCTGTTTGGGCAAAAATACCTCTGTCTCCTTCTTACTACAGTATAGTATCTAATGTTCCCAATTATTAATGAAACATACTCCTTTAGAAAATCTCGATAATCTCTTAAATATGTTAAATTATAATATGTATGTATTTAGAACTATTTAAGTATGTTTATCAGTTGTCTAGGACTCATTACACAAGCTCTGCTTAATTTGAGACTAGATGGCGTTGTGTGAATGTTGTCCAATATTATATATATTAATTTTCGAAGCTTTTGCTGGCGTTTGTACGAGGTATTGTAAAGGTGTTCATTTGGGCGTAACGGCGCTGTTATCGACTGTACATGCTTATGCAAAATGTTATCGTTTATGTTAAGTTTACATTTTCCATATTATTTTATGTTCTCATGGGTTTAGTACCATGTTATTATTATAGAATATTTAAAAAAGATTACGTTTATAATAATACGGTAATACAATACAATATTAATTAAAAAAAATACATTGAAACTGTAGCCATAGGGTATTTGACAAAAAAAAACGGTTTACTCTGTCAGACAGATTTCCAAAAAAAAATTGAATACGTACTTCTTTACCTCGTAAACAAATAGATGATAGGGATACAGTAATTTAAAATCTCGTTGACGTCACTTACCAGTAGGTACGCTTTTTACTAGCAAGTGATGTGAACCCCACCTAACATAAATTTCATCATCTTAAGTGCTTTTCATTTTCCTTAATGATGGGATGAAATATTGTCTGTTTCAAGGCAATATTTTTTGGAAATGTATCTGACGGATTAAACAGATTTATATTATTCGATTTAGTCAAATACACTTTTCTTTTGCTTTTAGCTGTCTGGGAGTAATTCCCCATGTTCATATACGAATATCTTATAACTTCTTTAAAGTCTATATAGTTACTAATGTCCGTGAGTCACTTTAATTTTGTTGTTACTCCAGCCAATTGGACAGCTAATGTATTTTTTGTTGCGACCTAAATGTCTAAGTAAAGTAACAAAACATAAACCATCAATTTTATTTCGATCATTAACTTGTTTGTTTTTGTGAGTCTTGAATAATTAAGTTTTGTCAGTTTATTTTGTTTGGGTTGTAAAAAGCTGGAATAATGTGAGAAAAATAAAATCTCTTTTTACTGGCGAAATGTATTAATGACGGCTATTAAGCCTTAAACTGTAGGTATAGATGTAAATATAATGAGATAGTTGACCTTTTTACAAAATGATAGAAAAACATATTTAAGGAAAACTCCGTCAAAGAGGATTTCTAAACCTTAAAAATTGTTTATAATAACCATACTCACAATATCCCTTCCCACAAAAAAAAGTATTTCCTTCTACAACACACGGATTGAACCACCTACTACAGTATCTCATCACTATACACATAGCTTCTACAAATTCCAAACAACTCCGCCACGAGTAGTCACATACCAGTTTGTTAAGTTGTAAATTAATAATAATATAATATATTCTGGGACAACTCACTCACGGTTATCTGATCCCAAGCTAAGCAGAGCTTGTGTTATGGTAACCAGACAACTGATAAACTTACATATATATTTCTAAATACATACATATTATAGATAAATTACACCCAGACACCAGAAAAAATGATCATGCTCATCACAGAACATTTGTCCTGGGCGGGAATCGAACCCACGACCTCCGGTATAGCAGTCAGGGTCACTAACCACTAGACCAACAGGCCCGTCGTTATTAAATTCTTAAAAGGAACTTAAATTAAAACACCCAAAAAGGTAAGAGAAAGCGACACAATTTAGCAAAAGCTCATAAAACATCGCACTCTTCATCCAGCTAATTATTCGCAGCTGTTCACATAAATGCCTTAATCTTCAAGAGCAACGCATAAATTGCATTTAAGGTTACAACTGACAAACGACTTTCTTACTATAACCCTATGTTAATATAAACATGTAGAGCTAAGAAACATGAAGTAATATAAAACGTGTCAAATGTGAGATGGATTTGAATACTGAGTTCCGTAAAAATAAGGTAAAGAGAAATATACGTTCAAACAAATTGACACCAGTCAAATTTTTTCAACTTGCAACTTAACATATTTTTTTTTGTATTCGTTGATATAGCAATATTAGATTTTTATCTTCTGTGCAAATAGTAGTCTCTACTACTTATTTTTCTAATTTTACCGAGTTTCCCTTTCTTATAGGTAACCCTAAAACAAAATTTTGTGAGGGAAATCTAATTAATCAATTCATAACCACCATTTAATTTTAAATCATTATTTCTAAAAACTATTAATAGTTTTTCGATGCATGATTTCTAAGTAATAAGTCCGAGGTCAAATATTTATAGAGCACTGCAACTCCGGCTAGTGCTTCAGCACTCTAATGTCCGTTTTAACTTTTACGATACAGGTAGGTAATAGCACGTAACTACTCAATATAATTTAAAATCATATAAACTGCGGCCGTAAAACTTCGTTACCAGATAAACATTTAACAATAATAAAACCAGTATGTCGTACAAGCGACAAAGCTGACACTTAAATAAAGGAGGGTATGCAGAATGTAGCCAGTAACACATCCCTACGTGCCTGTAGCAGCGGAACGGAATTAAAATGCTTACAAACGCGAGAGAGCGCCATCTGGTGGTCGCTTTCGTTTGTTTGTGCAATTGTGCATTACCCCATCCCGTCGTAATGTTTTTATCTCCGGGAAGCATTAAGGAAGCTCAAACGAGATATTAATGCGTGCGTCGTTTGTTATATTATGTGTAACATCGCGGGAATTGTATGGAGTTAGACTTGCAGGTGCTCTGTAGTGTACCTGTGCACTGAGGCTTTTGTAATAAATATAAAGGCATGAAAATTTTGAGTAAGAAAATAAAGTTCAGTGCTTGGAATATGTAGCTCTGTATATGAAAGTGATTTGATGGAGGTTATTTACAAATATGACCCATTTATTTATACTATTTTTTATACTCAGACAATTTTAGTTTTCGATTTACATCTCCGATATATGTACATCTCAAATAACAAATTATGAAGTATTTAAGTCAATCAAAAAATTGAATGCTGATAGTCCATCATCATATTTTTTTTAAACTTCATACTTGTCATAGAAATTATATTATTGTCATAATAATGGGTGTCTAAAACCGTTGAATACCGGAGAATAAAGCTACCGCGTGTACAAAAGGCCTTACTTGTGTAATATAACTCGGAGCTTCCCAAGGCACTGCACATATGTTACGTTTGCGGAAGCGATACAAATGTGCGAGACATGAGAAAAACAGCCACTTCCGCTCTGCACCGGATAAGCATCTACAGAAAAGAAATATCAGAACACTGTGCTTATAAATGAAGCAATTTATTTCTTAAATTGACACCGACATAAATGCTTTGAGTGATGTTAATGTAAGCGAGAGCTTAGAGAACTTATAAGTAAATCCCCTCTTCCCATAAAGGAATAAATTAGCTGCCAAGTAAAATAGTCAAATTATTTAAAAGAAACTGCAAAAATAATGACAGTTAAAAGCAAGCTACTACAGCTTACATTTAAAAAAATATATTTAAAAATATATTTCGTTTCATACAGTTTGAAGTTCTGAGGAAACAGACAAAAAAAAAACGACGAATTGAAAACCGTCTTCCTTTCGAAGTCAATTGAAAAAGGTTCAAAGAGCGACCAAAAAAGTAAGCATAAAAAAAACACTCGCAAGACCAGAATAATAAAACACGCAACAAATTGAAACTCCATTCTATCATTGCATAGAATCTAACGCTCCATCCATCCACTTAGCATTGTCTGCCAACAATAAACTGGATAGCATATCTCCAATCCAAGGCAAACAAAGTAGAAGTTCTAGTATTCATGTCGGCTAACAAACGGCTTACCTCAACTAATCGGCCGATCGCAAATGCAGCTCAAATCCAGAAAAGTCGTGGCCGTCACGCTATCCCCTCGTAATGGGCCGGTTCTCGATCGCTGAAGAATTATGCAGCCTAGATGTGTCAGTGCATAGTCAAGTTCCAATATGTTGTGTTCGAATGCGATTGAATGAGAAATTCAGGTTTGTTTTTGAAAATTTAGATTTTTTTTCCAATAATACCATATGTGATTCTGTTTGTTTTGGGCTTACCCATATTAATATTATGTCAACTGTTTATTTTAATTTTGGAAAACCACTTTTCATTCTTAAAAAAAATATAATAACATTTCTTTCACATTATCTTGATTCACGATCTTGCGTAGTCCAGTTATGAAATCATTTACTTTTAGATGCCTACAGACAACATTCGTAAGTACTATTGTAGTTATCATTAATGTTCGTAAAATAAACATAACATTATGGCAAACTGACTGAACTGAATTAATGCTAATCGACCATCGATCGAGGGTTGTACCGGAGTGACAGACATCAGCTGGAGCCCAATGGAGTTCTTCTCCATTTCCTATTGTCATGAGAAAGAGAACATGGCCCTTGCAAATTTCGTCGGATTGTCACCCACCCCAACTCCAACATTATGACGAAACGAGTAAATTAATTGCTTAAAACCTAAAAATAAGATCAAGGAAGTGTTTGTATGTTTCTGTCGGTAACTTTCCGAAATGTTGTTATAATCGCAACCATTTATCTATTTCTGTTTACCATTCGCTTGGTCATGTTACAACAGATTGTAATTAAGATTCTTAGTATTTGATTAGTGTTAGTTATATTGGCCACATACGGCTATCTCTTGTAATCGTAAGTAGAACAGTGGACTAGTTTTTTTTTCTGTATTTGGTGTTTTGCATGGTTCGTTTTGGGTAATTATATGGATGTGGACCTTGTTCTTTTTTTGGTGTTAGTATAATAAATAAAAGGATTTTTTAACTGTATTATTTTCTTTAAGTTTTAATATTTCTGACAGAATTTAAGAAAACAAGTCATTGGTAGCTACAGAGAGACATAAAACTCCCATATTTATACGATACACAAAGCTTACTCGGAATTGGAAACATATTAAAAGGTGATCCCACGCCTGAACTTGTCCAAACAACATTTGTCGTCTCCTTGAAAAACACTTTAAATACAATTAAGATTTTAGTGTTATGATAAGATAAATGCAAGTTTTCGACATCATTTAGCAACTTTATTTCTGCGTTCTCCGCAATGTTGCCATTTATCAGTCGCTATTTATCGTAACGACTTCGCGCTTTGGTACTAGGAAGCCAGAAACACGTGCCTGGTAAGTACCCCGGCTGTTTTAGTGTACGATATGATAATGATACTTTGTGTACTAGTAAACGACGGTGAACGGAGATTTATTTAAAGATTGGGAAGCGATTTGCTGTTTAGAAGGTGAAGATTATTTAAGTCAAAAATATTTGTTTACAAAACTTTTTACAAAAAAAACAACAAGTCGGTCTCACAACACTGAGAATTGTTCTATAGGATATCAAATTTGTAACAAAAATGTTCACCTAACACTTGCTTAACTTCGGTGTCTATTTTTATTCTTGCCTGAAAAAGACAAATGGACAGCGATGGCTTTGTATAGGATTCCGTATGAACCTTTTGGCACCTATGAAATGCAAAAAAGTAAGCAATAAAAAAAAATTAAATTTTCCCATTTTTAATTTTTTTATTGCTTACTTTTTTGCACAAACACAAATCATTTAATCAGCGCATAAATATAAATGTTATGCTTATGATGGTCAACAGTGTAACAGCATTTATAAAAATAAAGACGTATTTTATAAACAGCGAATATAATTGGGTGCCATCACCATGCAAGTAATTTATTACGTGGTAAGTATTTCGATTCCAATTTAATCGGAAAATTGAACTAAGGTATTGCATGTATTTAAACGAAACTCATTTCATAGTTGATTGACCGACAGAGCTAACGATTTTCCTGCGAATAATTTCATTCTGCTTTGGGGTTATAGCAATTGATATCTAGATTTTATGATACCGCAATTTATTCAAAGAATTTCTATAATACTTAATTAATTTATCATATTTTTCGGAAAGAAAATCATCAAATGATCCCCGCTTTGGGTTGCGCTAAAGGTAGTGTCAGACTTACTGACTAAAATAGATGCTTTTGCGACGATTGGACGTCTCATTCTGATTTGTGTCATTTGAAAAAATTTGCAGTTGAGCCTCAAAGGTCTACCAGAGTAAAAACCAGACAATACTTTAAAATTGAAAACAATATTATTGTTATGTTAATTCAGTGTAATATTTCAAGTATTTTCTGTAATGAAACGGTTTATTTTAATTACACTTTGGACGATGTAATTGCATAGCTCACACGCAGGATGATTGTACCTCAAAAATGTTAAAAAAGTAATCCCTTGTAATTGATCTTTTTTAATTAAGCTGTCAGTAAATGAATATGCGGGTCTGAACCCCTATCTCTTATGGATATTCGTGGTGTAGTTAAAGTTAAATTGCATATTGGCAATTCTTTATGTATCCTGCACATTTTAATGTAAGATCTTATTAACTCTGTTTATGTAAGCTTATAAGTTGGTGCTATTATAGACAATGAAAATCAACTGATTAAATAAATATGGCCGACGAGATATAGACACTTACTATACTTAACTTATCAGTTTTCACGAAAATACATGTTTTTAGACTCCTAAAGTTCTATCTACAATGGTGTGAATTGGACTCAGATTGCACAGCTATTTGCTCGTCTTTCTAATAAACTCTCGACATTACCCAAACCAAGTACCAGGATATCATAAGACAACAAGAGGAGTTCCTTAACCCCTTCTAAACAATAACCTGCGTTTGTCTGCACGTTGTTCACACGAGGGATACGATTCGAACACGTGTACTATGTTCCCACAAGCTCGTATGCGGGTACATTCACTCTGCATACCCCTCGTGACGTAAGAGGTATTGTATTTCGGATATTAGGTACCTATTAATAAGGCTGGGATGAAAATATGTTTTTTTTCCAGGACCTAGTCGATCGAAAAGCCGATGATTCTACATAAGGAAGGATTTATTTTTTCTTAAAAAAAATATAACTTTATTTTTAATAATTAACATCGAATTAATAATAATAATATTTAATCTATGTAGTTCACAATTATTTGCTTCTTTTTAACAACTGAATTTAAATAAGTAAATTTCGATATATTAACGAAATTTTGCAACTGACGAAGCTGTACTAAAGGATTTTTTTAAACTGCCTGTTTTGCCTGTTAAACACTGTTTTCAAAAATGAATTGTAGTCGGCAATTCCCCTGATGTTTTATTACAAAAGTTAATGAACGTAGTACGCTGTCGATATACGCCTTAAACGTTACACAGTTATTAATCTTTAAAGACTCTATACCATAAACACGGGCATAATTACTCGTTGAACCAATTATAATCGGTCAGTAATAAATCGTTCTTTGCAACTAGTCATTGGTCTAAGTCAAGTTGTCGTCATCGATTTATCAATCTGTAGTAATTAAACCTGTATATGTACAAAAAATTACCTAGAAGGTAAATGTAACTGGTTGAGAACAATTTACCATTTTAGAAGCAGATATATGGCAAAAATCTTGACTAGACGATTCAGCTACTTTTATGGTCAAATAGTTTTAGAAATTAGACATCTGTAATTCTTTATTTTAAACCTACTCCCGCACTTGCCCGCACAAACATTGAAGTCGCATACACATCTCATCTCATCATCAACTTATTACTAGAGACGTTTGGAATACCCTAAGACTCTGATTACCAGGATATTTTGACCTTTGATTTGTCTGCTATCCTGGGCATAATTACATTGTAGGTACATTATAGGGACAACGAATTAGAGTAGGTAGGAAATAAAATGTAGGTACGGGAATTATATTATTTTTCTACAAGTTCGAAGTGATATATGTTAATCATAGCAATACAAGACTTTTTTGTTTTTTTTTTTGACTTTGTCTCTTACTGACTAAACCTGAACCGGTATCGTCTCTCTTGATGGGCTGGTGAGTGGCAATCCATTGCAATGACTGACTACGAAAGTGTTCTGCAAGCCTAGGTCACCAAGATTCGTGATGAAACGCAGTTGACCCTCTCATATCACCAAAGTTTGTGTTAATAGCAGAAAAATAATGTACTTTTATATTATGCCACGCACTTTGAATTTAAAAGTATAAATTGAATACTGTTTCTATGACATTATAAATGAACATGAAATATTAATGTAAATAGAATGTAAAAGGCATGTTTTGCTAAAGTACAGGCTGTTAATGAATTAGTAATGAAAGTCGAAATACAAAAAAATATACTTTTTGGTTAAGCACAGTCATCACATAAACATCGAGTGTCAATCTGGATTGCACTTTATATTTTTACGAATACAGTCTCTTTTATTTTAAATGTTAAGTGAAGTGGGCCCTCTATATATGGTACTATTATTTTTTCTGTGTTAGCACGTACGTGTGCGTGCAAGTGGAACGTCTCCCTAAGTGACAATCATCCTATCAATGTGACACATCCTGAGGGGTCAATATCGTCAGTGTCCTCGTCGGCCAATCTGCTTAGTAAGGAGTGAAGTATTTTTATGAGCAAATTAAAAATACTATATTAAGAAAAAAATCGGTCATGTGGGAGCCGGACTTGTGTTACTATTGTTTTTACCATTTCAATAGGATAAGTACAATAGTGAAAATTCCCATAGTCCTGTTATTTTGGACAATTAAGTATAGGCTGTAGTTAATAGATAACTGGTAGAAAACGGAGCCTTCTGTTTTGTTCTGTTATTATCGTTTGAGTACGGAACTCTAAAAACGTTGAGTCTTAATAAAAACTAACAAAAGGATAATAATATTTGCACAACTTAAAAAAACAGAAACAAATTACCCATTCACTTACCCTAATTCTTAATATGGTCGGTTGGATGGATATGGACGGTTGGTAAGTATAGAGGTACTTACCAGCCATCCAACAAAATATACAAAAACATCTAACAGAATCCGTTCATTGGAATTAAACGAAAACGGAATTTCAATTCACACATTGAGTCTTTTTGTAAAAAAATAAAGGAATTCCTTTATCTGTAGGGATGAGATACACGCTTGTTATCTCTCGCCTTATTATACTTCGATATCCTACAGATCTCCAATTTACACGACACCATTGAAATACGGATAGCTTTTAACCCGACTTTGTGAATCTGGAACAAGTATATGTATACGAAGCTGTTAGAGGTGTACAAGAATGTTGTTCTAAGGAGTTTATTTTTAGTTTGACTACATAAGATAGCATTTTGTTGGCAGTCATTAATAGATCGATCAATGGGGTAAGTTTTGGTGTAGTGTTGTGAATTTGCTGATAATTATGGAAAAATGAGTCACAGACTGAAAGTACCAGTGAGTATTGTTATCATTTTTAACATATAATGAATGAAAATTTCATCTCCCTAGCTGTAACGGTTCATGTGATACAGCCTGGCGGAGGCACCGAAAAACGGAATGACAGCGAAGATTCAGTAATAGGGTTCCTTTTTCACTATTTAGGTACGAAAAACTAAAAATCAGAATTTGTAGCTTAACTGTACATCCTACACTTATCACAAAAAAATAAATAACGCATGCAAAGACGAAACCACCTGAGAATCTACCAACTCTTCAAATGAGGTCCTTATAATTGTGGAAAAGGGACGCCAATCTACGCAGTGCAGCACGCTGTCCTTCTTCCACACCTACAAGTTCTACAAGACTTAGTGTAACGCCTCCTGTATCTTATTAGCAATCTTTAAGTTGCATAATGAACGCTGCTACACATAAACATCCCGGCGGACTACTTAATTAGATAACGCTTCCATTTTCCACTTTGTGCGAACATTTCTAGACTCGCTAAAACAAGTTTTATTTTATCCTTCTAAGAGCTCACTCTCGTTTTGTTAACTTCATTTTATCGTAAGTAGGTAAGTTAATTAGTAACTAAGTATACTAACTATTTATATTTAAGTGTTTGCAAAAATTTAAGTGGTTAAAAATCTTTAGAAGAATTATTTTTTAGTCAAGTTTCCTGTCATCCTCAATTATTTCCATATTGATTTTTTTCTGATTCTCATCACTCTTCTCTGTTCCGTCTTCTATTAAAATCTATAACTTTTCTTGTCATCTAAACATCTTCATGTTAAATATCTGTTCGATAACTTTCAAGAGACATACATATCTCAAATTGAACATAACAATAAAGCAAGATACTTTAGTTTTATTTTCCTAAAACACGATAATAAACTCTTAGTCGGATCCATCACATTAATAGGACTGGCAATACCAAAGTTAGGGAGAACAGCTACTACTATATAAAACACAAAAGTTCCGTGTACTAGAACAGGGTCCGATAGTTGGTAAACTCAATTTATGGACGTTATTTCGGGCGAAGCGGACATTATCTAGTCGAAACGAGCCGGGCATTCGCCGTTGCTCGGATAAATTGCCAATTTTGACTTACACTAGTCAACGGTGACGCATTACTCAATATAGGAAATGATTAAAAGTTTGAAATGATAAGGAATGTTAATTATATTTGACGACGCAAATTCTGATAGTATGACATCGGATTAGATCATTGATCAGCTCCTTGCTTTTTAGAGCCTACTACTCATGGATCAGCTCCCACTGTATTATCTACCGCCTACAAATGAACGTTCAAAGGCCTCCATCTGGTTGGGTATAAGATGTGGAAGCGTGACAGTTCACTTACACGATGTAGATCGGTCCCTCTTTTCTACAAATGCAATATAGCTTTAAGAGTTTGACCAGCCTAGGGTTTTTTTAAAGAGGGTGGCAAACGAGCAGATGCGTCGCCTAATGTTAAGCGATTACCGCCGCCTAAGGAAACCCTCAACACCAGAAAAAAAAAGCCAAAAAAGCTCTTTTCTTTTAGGTTTCAAGGTCGTACTGGATGAACTAAGATACATTTTCCTGTTTTGGGCAACCGACCAAAGAACATCATAACATGACATTTAAAGAAGACTTCCAAGTCATCAATATCCAAGGATAACAAAAATACAGCTGCATTATTCTTTAATTAGATTCACCTTTAAAATTTAAATATAATTTTGGTTACGTTGCAGCTATAAAACGTCCATAAAGTGGCTGTTAAAATTAATGTCGACTCCTTTCGATGGCCGGCGTGATCCATAATATTCCTTTTATAGCTGTCATATTTTTAATTAGTGACATAAATTTAAACAGCTTACAAGTTTGAGACCAATTGGAGCTCTACTTACCTCTTAAAGTAATATCAAAGCCGACGTGAGAGGGAGCTCTACACTACTTTATTTTTAATAAAATTCCTGATCATATAAAAACCATTGATGAAATTTAAAAAATGTTTAACAGAATTACTCGGAGACAAATGTTATTATTCTGTTCAATATTTAACTAAATTGTATAATTTAATTCATTTGCATGACTATAAGGCAAAATGTACACGGTTCTTTATTATGTTATTTTCGATTCTATTTGTATGTACCTGCATTCTTAGCAAATAAAGTTCTATTCTATTCTATACACTTCATATTGCCATCCCATTCCCATTCTTTGTTGTAATTATTTATAAGTCAGCTAATATGAATATACAGTTTGAGGCAGAGAGCCTGGAGATCCGTCATACAGGTCTCGAACCTAGTGCGGACTCCAGCTCTCATAAAGGTTTTATTATAGGCTGTACATTTATTATTGTAACTTGTATCTAAACCTTTTTGAGAGGAATAAATGATATTTGATAAATTATATTTAATTCTCGTACCTGGAAATGTCTTGCTTTAAGAGATGATGGTAGCCGCCAACATTAAGAACTTCTTCCAATACATGGTACAAATTGGTCTGTATTCTATTTTAGGAATGTGAGGTCAAATAAGCAAGCAAGTTCATTTAGTAGGTATTTCCCCTTGATTTTAATACCATTGTCCGTTTTTATTTTCTTAATGATGCCCATAATACCCCATTTGGATTCTTATTATGGGTCTATATAAGTTGATCATATACGTAATGAATAATTATACAGACACATGTAAGTTATCGTTCCTGATAAGGTACGAGTATCATTAAGTTATTAAGTCAGTTAAAATGCAACAAATTTGGTCTAAAATCTCACAAGGGCCACAGATGACCCCGTCAACAAAAATGTTTTTTTTTTAAAACAAAATTTAATTTAGAGTTTGTTTGCAATGTATTTCCTGGCTGGCTTACTGAATTGCTAAATACAATATGTTTCCTTGGACAATTCAAAGGCATTTTTAAATGTCCTATGGCACAGTTTAATAGTACCTACATTCGTAACTAACTATTACTTGGCATAATATCCGCTTTGTACCCAAAATATATGCCTAACATTAAAGTTCCAATACCTAATCCAATTATAACAAGGGATACTGATCAGAAACGAGATCATATATACAATTTAAATTACAAACAGACCCTACCACGAAAACTCAACAGAATACCGATGCAAATGTGGAAGAGAGACGGCCCGATACATGTTATAGAGCACCATCTCACTTCATCTATTGCGACAATTGTTTTATAAGGTGTACCGTAATACAATGAGTACCTATCACAGCGGTCGCAGTAAATTACCTTGATTTGTAGCGCTTATATTTTACAATCGATATTGCTGGACACAACGATTAAGCACGATTATTATGGCCTCCTTGCTGTCAGTAGCCTGTTTGTAATGTTTTACTAATACATTGCTAAGTATTCAAGTAATTCTTGTGAGACAATGTGATTTTGTGGAATGTGGAATGATAATATTTGAGGTAGATGTAGAATAGATAACAAAAATATTGTACTAGTTTTATGTTACTTCTGTAATAATGAATCCTATACTATATTTTAATCCAGGAAGTAAGCTACCGACGTATCAAATTGTGAAATAAAAAATGGTTTAGCTGTTAGTAAGTGAAGAAATAATAAACTCACCTACACGACAGAAACGTTTGTCATTGTGATAGGTCTGTCTTGTCTGTTCAATAAGTCGTAAGATATTGGATGTGCATAAATGCCACTTGTACAGAAGAATGGACAGGATACATACTTTGGTTTCGTTAACAGTCACTTTATTCAAGGAGCTTCACAAATAACCGAGTGGTCAACAAGATAAATTTCAAAGTGTCGCGGGTTTGATCCCTTCGTAGGACATGTGTTTGTGTTATCCACGAATGTTTGTCGTGAGTCTGGATGTCCTTGTGCATGTGACTTGAGTGTTTGTAGGTACACAAGAATAGAAATTAATTACAGGCAAAAAAAATGTTTTATTCTTTTCGCATTTTCTTTTAACTACTTCTTTATACCCACAATAATTTCTCCCATTTTATAGTCTAGATTACTGCTATAATTTTCAAAGTCAATTTCGTTTTATTAGCCATCAAATTGCTCTGTGTTAGGTCGTAGCAGGCTTATAGGCGTAATCTTGTGTATGGCGATAGATTAAGGAGTGTTCCGCATAGAACACTTAATTGCTGATAGTCGACTGGGACAAGGTTGCTTTGAGACCTAACAGCCACTTAAAAGCTAAGTGAATCAACCAAGAATTGAATATTAAAATGTTATTTGTAGGTAAAAAACTGTACATATTACTAGTAGTTTAATCAACAGGTTATCTGCCATATAGAGAAAAATGAGTATTTGTCCAACTATAAATTTTAGAGGTCCGCTTTTATCACAATGTTTTCCTAAATATTTTAAAATACATTCATACAAACCATACAAAGATTACCTACATCCAGAGACAGATGATCGCGCTCATCACACAAACATTTGTTCTGGGTGGGAAACGAACCCACGACCTCCTGTATAGCAGTCAGGGCTACTAACCACTAGACCAACAAGCCAGTCATTTAAAATTACATTTAAAAAGTCCATGGCAAAGAAATAACAAAACTAGCAGTTGCAAATTAACGATTCGATTACAAGGTTTCAAATCGATTCAAATCGAAGGCTCTTTTTCCGAACTGTTTTTAAATCAGTTCGATAAAATTTTAAAACAATTAACAAGCGATCATTATGCGTCGTGTTGTTTTAGTATACAGACATCTAAATCCCCAGACGATGCCTGACGCGATAACAGATTAACATACGGAAACAACTGGGATAATTAATTAGATATGTTAAGATCTTTTTGCATCTAAAAATGTAGGTTTTATACCCACGCTGGACTGTGACTCAGATTTAAGCTAAAGTTGAGACAAATTTAATTTTGTTTTATAGTTTGTGTTACTGCTTTTATATTTAGATGTTGACCGTACCGTAGGCTGTTTTGTGTAGTACAGAATGCAATTACCGTTGGTTATGTTTTATGTGCTAATGTAAAGCATATTCAAAAATCTCTCTATCGTTTTTGAGTTTTGATAAACGATTTATAGTTTTATGTTTTTTTTTAACGTTTCCTTACAGATCTCATCCTTTAAGACCATGTTTTAAGACCAGGGATCAGAAAAGAAAAATCGTCCAACACCGAGAGATGACGTACGGGCAGGCAAACAGAATAACGTCAGTTTAGTAAGAAAGTTTGAAAAACATTGAAAGAACACTGATAACAACGCTTACAATAAGCGAGAAGAACAATAATAACTTCAATTAAAACTTAGAAATAATATAAACCTAGTTCCGCATCACAATAAGTCATCAGACCTTAGATATAAAGTGTCAGAGCGAAATATCCGACGCAAGCGAATACCATGAAATAATGCGTTCATAAAATTGGCGATGCGTGCGGCGGTCTGTGATAGCCTTAAACGCAGATTAAGTTTCTTTAATGGTTAATAGGCTTACAGCGGTGGTCCTGATAATGTATAATCTCGAGGTATTTATTATTAGATTTGTTTATATTGTTTTGGTTTTGCGATGAGACGAAAGAGGCATAGATTGAAGCAAGGTAATGTCGAGCGTAAAATTTTGTCCTTAATTTTAGGCTAGGACGTAAGGTCAAAAAAGGTCACATTCACATTGAATTCAATTACATCTACCCCACTAGTAATTTACCATACGTAATCGTAGCTCTTGATAAAAAAATACCATTATTTGTTTTGTTGCGGCCCAGAATAGAGAGTCGTGGAAGGATTTGGGGGAGGCCTTTGCTCAGCAGTGGGACACAGTGGGCTAGAGAAAAAAAATGTTTTGTTAAAAAACAAAAAGTAAGGAATTTAATATGATGTGATTAAAAAATGTAACCCATTCTAATTTCTCCAAATACAAATTGTTTTCAGCTCTCGTCATTTACTTAATGAAAATGCAATTCTGGCACAAAACAACACTTCCTATCTAAACAAACATGCAAATCTCAAGATTCATATTTTAACACATTATGAGGCAGACAATTTTAGAATAACATTAATACAATCAGCGCAACGTTATAAAGCGCTACTATCTCCGTTTAATTTAATGCCACCGTATAGTTGCAGAATTAAAATGCTGAGCTCACACGGCTCGCAATAAACGCAGACAAGCCGTGTTTCCTTGGATTAAGTCCTGACGTTTAACCCTATACGGCCGGGATTACTTTAGTTGCAGGTCTGTTTAATTTTTATTCGTTTTAAAAGATTATGTTTAGGGACCTATACGGTGGTTGGGTATGGACGTAGAGATGTCTTGAACTAACATTTAAATTAGGTGATCTATGTGAGCAAAATCAATTTATTAAAGAAAAGACATTCTTTTGTAACGTATTCAATATTTTGTCACGGGGAGTTTCACAAATATTCAAGTCACATGCACAAGACAACCATACTCAGAACAAGTATTCGCGAAACACACAAATGCTTGTGCTGCGCGGGGATCGAACGCGCGACTTGTCACGCACAGAAGTTTGTTGCAGTAGACTTTATCACACACTTTATGACACTATGTGAAATGTACAACACGTGATATTTGTGCAGAGACAAGAATAAAAAATATTTCTGTTTCAATTGATTATAATAAAACAATTAATTGATAAAATAGAGTTTTGAGTCAGAGATTCTCATTCCGTAAAAGGCACACAACTTAATTGGTATCTCAGCTTTTAATATTCTTACGTGAATGACAGCTAGATATGATAAAGCTAAAAATGTCATTATAAATCGGTCGGGCTTTGATGGGTTATTTATCAAGAGAACGTTAATGATGCATGTCAATTACCGTAATTTGATTTTATGGGTATATACCTGATATGTCCGATGGGCTTTAATTAGGCCATCATGTTTTGTAAGACGGTATCTGTCGTAAAATTTAACTTTGTTTTTAGAACATCATTATTTTATATTAAAACTTTAAAACTTATTTTGTAGGTTTTTTTATGTAAATAATTTTATGAGGCAGGGATTATTAGAATTGCAATATCATTAGGATGTGTGGCTCAATAAAATAAAATTCTTTTATTTATTTTTTGGTTACTCACACATAAGCTTAAGTTAAAGTTGTTTGAAGACCATTTTCATTATTTGTTGTAATTTCGCATGCAACAAACGTTCATTGTCCGTGTAAGTTTCAACTATCAAGGTATTAAGGTTCATGAGATTACAGCCGACATTACAGCAGACCGACAGAATGCGGAGCCTGATAACCCAAAAAGAATGAACCGAAGAGAAAGAAATTGATTTTCTACATAATATGAATTATTTTGCATTTTTAAATTTAATATAAAATTTTAAAAACAATGTCTCCCTATCGCTGCCGCAGTGTTAAGATGGGACAAACGCATTTGAACATATTCCTGCGTTATACATTATTAAGATTCTTCCCGCGTACCGCGTTCCCCTAACGTCAACCGAAATAAAAACTTATCCCTTTACAATAAGATACACATTTATTTGTTGACAAGTTATATTCATATGACGCGGTAAGCCTTTCAATTTCCAACAATGCTTAGAATGCGAAAATTGTTGTCGACCTTAGTACGTGTCTGACTTCAACTGGGCGTCTTTATTATATCTACCTTCATAGGTGCTTCGGAATTCACTTTTCTTTGTATGTGACATTTCTTTATCTAATAATATATGTCTTTGCTGACAGTTGCAAATGTTCAGCGCAGTAATAGCGTTTATTGTGAATAGTTCGCAATTTGCAAAGCGTTGTATCTGAGATGTTGGAAATTGTTCTTGTATTGTTCGCTTTTTGTTGTAAGTGATGTTTAGGAATGTAATATAGAACTTAAATAAGACGTTCCTTTGTAGGTACAATATGTGTAATGTAATTGGCTCAGACATAATGGCTTACTAGTTGCGTACGTAGAAGTTGGGCTTAAATCAATTTTAATTACGAACTTAATATGATCGTATCAGCAAAAGTATATTATTTCGATTTTTAACTTAATCAAAAAGTAATCTATTAAAGAAGTTTTATGCCATGAGTAACCCTAAAATGCCATTAACAGTCTAAATAAATTACATTCAATTCAGTAGGAACATTAAGAATCAAGCTTTATTTACGTAACACAATTATCTCTGAGAGCAGACAAACAAAAATAAAACCAGTCACGTTATTGTCAACGTGTAGCCATCGATCTTCGCCCATTAATTGATTAGATAGGATGTCTATTAAAAAGATATCGGAGCCACCCACACGACGAAACTTCCAATTCCAAACTCCCCAATCTAAACTCTTTGAGGACAATACAACCCAAAAGTATTCGGAACATTCCATTGCGTGTCTTTCTTTTGTTGACATTGAAACAAAAGAAAAAACAAAGCAATGGAACCTGAATTTTATCACGCATTGTTATCACTCGCTACTTGTGACTGCTTTGGCTATTTCTAATGTGACGCTGTTCCTTGCGTGACCCTTTCACATTTGAGCGACCTGGACGTACAAGCCCGCAATGTAAAGACATTCTTTGTAATGATGCGTCAAAATTGTGTATCGATTTAGTATCGAGTGCGGCAAGCCTTTATCGATAAATCGAGTATAAAGCTTTAATTCGGTTATGTTGTATAGAGCTCCACATCGATCATCGCTGACATTAACTGTTGCCGACTTTGATGTGATATCGATATTAATTGGCGTGCACTGTGTATTTGACTGACCATAAATCTCGTGTAGACCAGGAAAGATTATTATATTGATAGGGCTTTGAAACTTTTGACTAAATTGTTTCTGTTTCATCATTATATTTTCGAAAACAATACGAGTTAGTTACACAATTTATAACAACATCCATATTAATTATATTTGATCGATTAAGGCACTTTCTATTATTTCAATAATATTTTCCTAATTGAAATGGTACTTTATTTTGGAACGCGTCATGTAATCCTCATGAGCACTGGACTTCTTGTCATCGGGGGAAGAAACTGGTAGTGCTAGACTTTTACCGTCTAAACCTAAGCCGCCGTGTTACGTCATCAGCGTTTTGGTGTTGTTGCATGCACTAACTAGTTTAAACCTAATTAATAGGAGCTAGTTAAAAGTCGCATTTTATTTATTACTAGCTGTTGCCCGCGACTTCGTCCCCGAGGGTAGAAGATATAAGTTATGATTTATACCTGCCCTATTTTTTTCACATTTTCCATTGTATCTTCGCTCCTATTAGTCGCAGCGTGATGGTTTATAGGATAAAGCCTTCCTCAATGAATGGTCTATTCAACACAAAAAGAATTTTTCAATTTGGACCAGTAGTTCCTGAGATTAGCGCGTTCAAACAAACAAACAAACAAACAAACTCTTCAGCTTTATATATTAGTATAGAGTATAGATTACTTTTAAACTTAGTCTCTATTGTATCAGCATAAGCTAGTTTTTACAGTAGCTAAAGTTATCGAGTAAAGATTGGCCGGCAAAAAAGATTTCTTTAGATTTATCCTTCTTCCGATAGCACCGGGGTCAATTAAGTTTTTTTTTCAATTTCTAGGGTAATATTGTCTGCATTTTTAACCCTCTTTTTCATTTCTTACCGTTGGCATTTCCCTATGGATTGCCTTCCTTTCCCGCTATCAAAGACTGCCTTTCGCTGGCTTAGAATTTCTCTTTAATCTTCTTACAATGATTTAGATTACATTTTATGAGTATCAAGTAAAATATTCTGTGTTACTGATATTTACTTAGTTGTTGCAATAGTAGAAATGAATTGTTTTTCTCAATATCTGGTATTTTTGACTAATAATAGATTCGTAGTTTTACTCTTGTCCCGAAACATAAATCAGTAAATTTTCAGCGAATGGAACTTACGCGTGACGTCATTTCTGTGCATATTACATTTCCAATTCGTTACGTCACAGGCTTCTCCTCTTTGACCACATTATTATTGTTTAGATAAATGCAAGAATTCATGTTTAATATTTGAATTGTTCTATCTTAAGGACTAATAATATTTTTACTTTTATACATAGTCGTTATCCGTATTGGGAAGCTTCGTTTTACGTAAACCAGCCAGACTGAAGGCCGTTGTTAGTATTTATAGTTTGAAAAATAAGCTCGGCAAGAAAAGAGTTTTTTAAGTTACAAAAAGTACTAGATGCATATTTTGATAAAAAAAAAACGATTTCATGGGTCGTTTCTGATTTATCAAGAAACCAGTTGAAATAGCTCCCATCTAGCATATTTCAACCAAAAATAATCCATCGAAAATATTTAAGTAATTCACTTTTTCTATCACAAATACTAAATTGTCGACTAACAAAGTTACGGTCTGAATCTAGTAAATTAATATGACTTTAGCACCAGAGCAAGCTTTCACATACTGTAAGTTTTAACACTATTAGTTGCGACGCCAACACCGCTGGCTTTATTAAATCTGCGTCAGATCGTTTTACTTGTAGCCTAGTACTAACGGATTAATATTGGTTTTTAATAGTGTTGAGGTAGATGAAAAGTGGAAGCTCCATTCATTTCATCAGAAGACATTTTTTTATAACAAGATTCTAGAAGCTTTCACTGCTTTGAAAAAAAAAATTAAACTGTAAATAAAATATTTACAAACTAATCTAATCACATACATAATAATGATATAAAAAATTAATATTTGTCAGAAACTTTAAGACTTAATAGAGGTACTTAGACCTTGTCGCTTTCGCAATAATCTAAAACTTGATATATTGTATTTTGTTATATTTTAGTGGTGAAGTAGTTTTATCAGTAAAATGGGATTATCCAGGCAATATCTAGTGGTTGGTTTTGTAGCAAAAGTAATTTTAACTGCACTGATAGCCGAGCATTAGAGGTCACTGACAAGCTTTTGAGTGATCCAAGAACGCTTGCTGAAACAGTTCGTCTTTTGCGCTTGTGACTTAAATCTTTGTGAAACCCCTGTGATGCAAGAATATATCAGGCATGTGAACGTGACTTTTAGACATATGTGAAATATTGGCGACCTACGATTTACCCTTGTGATACAACCTTGTTGTACTGATAAGAAAGAGAATTGTTTATTTATAACGCAATAAACCAACATTACAAGAACATTATATTGGTATATCTAATTTTTTATCTCTGAAATTAAAAGGCTAGGAGATAACTGGAAGGCTATACTAAAGGTCTATTAATAAAAAATAAATAAAATATTTTCTAATCAGTAAATTTACATATTTTGAATGAGAAATTTGTTTACGTTCTTGTTTAGCAGCTAATAAAATGTTTTAGCCTTTAGAAAAATTAACACTACATTAAAGCTTATTTATGATGCCTGTTTTAATTAAATTATTATTAATATTGAATGTTTATTTAAATTAACGTGTTGAACAATATGATGCAAATTAAATTTGCATAATCTGAGGGATATAAATATTTATTGTAATTCAATATAGAGATAATTTTGCATAAAATGTTAATTTTTACATTTATAAACTTTTACCACGTTATTTATAACTGAAGATAATTTTTTAAGATATAGTGTTTATTTAATGAATTAATATAATTAGTTACATTTAACCCAACAACTTAAATGAATTGAATATTAAGGAAGAAGAAGAACTTAAGGATTTTAAAACTATGGGGTAACCGCAAGACCATGGTCAGGGACCGGACAACCCCACTTTAGAGTTAAGCCGTTTGACAGGGTAACCCGTACACGGGGTAACTCATATCGCAGTGTTACCTTTTGTTCGAGTTACATCCTCGAAACCCAGCGAAATGGTTAACACCTTCATTATGGTAACCACGTGAAGGGGTTAACCCCTTCAATAACTTAACCCTTTGAAGTGGTTACCTTCACGAAAGGCTTTTATTCGTGTTACCCTGAATTACCCACTAAACTTGAGCTGCATACTTGCACCCTAGCGGCCCCTCATTGCTTTACTAAGACTACAGCTGATTTTCTTCTATCGCCGACGCGTCGCGCCGCGACTCGCGCCTCTCGGACAAACTACCTACGCGCGAAACGTCATATAGGTAACTACCTGTTGCCCGCGACTTCGTCCGCGTGGTTAGAAGATATAAGTTAGGAATTTTTGAACGAAAGCCCTCGAAGATTAATATTTTTCCCCGTATTTGCCACATTTTCCATTAAATCTTCGCTCCTATTAGTTGCAGCGTAATTTTATATACCTAGCCTAAAACCTTCCTCGATTATTGGTCTATTGAACACAAAATGAGATCAAATTTTTTAGATGAAATTATTTATAATACTTAAAAAAAAATCGAATACTAGTTTTTTTTCATTTTTTGCATTTTCTGAGAAGATTTGACGGGTGAATTTTCGATTGAAAATTAGAGTGTTTTTTTATATTAATTCAAAATAAGGTGAAAAAATAAATATTTTTAATCAAATAAATTACAGCGTATTTGGGACACAAAAAAGTCAGTTTTCACCAAATTTCGTTACAAAAATAATTTTTTGTAAAAGATAAAAATAAAAAACCACAATCTTGGTTTTTTAGATTTTTCACATAAATTTTGAGGTTATGTGAAAAAAATGTAAACACAAAAGTTTTAGATCTTTGCCATTTGACTTTTTTCGATACGAATTTTAGTTTTGCCGGAAATCGATAAAAACCGTTTTTTACTCTTCAAACGTCACTCCCACCCCCTTCCCGACCTCAGATCACCCGTAAATTATTTTTCCTTTCATTTTTATAATATTCCCCTCCTTTTCTAATGGGTTTCATCCTACTATTTTTTTTGGTTTTAAAAATTATCGACCCTGGTCTACAAGTATAGACACGAAAAATATATATCACAACGTTTGAAAAGTGCGACAAGCAAAATTAAACTGTAAGATCATATCCACAATGATTTTTATTCCATGTTTACAAGTCGCTCGGTAAATGCAACAATGTCGCCGCTGGGCGGTAAGATGTCACGTGCGCTCGTGGTTATACTATTTTCAAACTAATGTCTATGATAAAGAGTGCATATTGCATTGTCTTAGGTTGGAGTGGGTTACCCTGTTACAGTGTTACAGGGTAGTAAAGGGTAACCTGTTCGGAACAGGGTTACAGTAATCCGTTCGAAGGTGTAACATATGTCATAGGGTTTTTTCTTGAAGCGCTTAAAAAAACCCCTTCAAAAACCCTTTCAATGAGTATCCGGCCGGTCCCTGACCATGGTGTTAGGGTTAAGTACGCAAACGGTTAAAAAAACCCTAGGCTTTGCTCTCAGTCTATCCACCCGAATGCCACCAGCCTGTGTGTAATGAAACCTGAAATGGCAGAAACCTGAAAGTTCACTGGCGATGTATTTCTGTGGCCGTATAACAACAAAGTTGAGGTGAAATAACGATGGGTTCGGTCAAAACTATGATAAGTGTACAATATTTTTATCTAAGCTATTTTAACAATCGTCAGAGTGAATCATAATTAAATTTTAATGATGTAACGGTTGACTAACGCGTATTTGTCAGGATAGCCGACTAGTTTTGGCCCAGAACGTCACCTCATGATTAAGGACTCCGGTTGGGTCTGAAACTAGTCGAGCAATCTCGATAAATAACAATTTGTTTCGCGAGTCCGAATCGCACCTTACTGATTTTTAATAATAACTATGTTTACATCACATCAATTTAGTCTTGATATATACAAACTATTCAAACCTATCAATTCTTGTAAACAACAATTATAAAATTATCTGTTCGATGCAAATTGAGAAATAAAAATAATTCACAGAGTATTTAAACATCTCTTGATTAATTTAATTATAAGTCTTAAACTGACGTTTTTATGGTTGATATTTAAATGTTATTTATATCATGGAATTAGTTGGATAAACTTGTTTCTAAAGAACCAGTAATTAATTAAAATCGATGGTTTAAAAAGTTGAGTTTGTTTAAACCTGTCATCAGTGTGTATTATAAACTCTCTTTGGTAACTGCTGCTGTTGTTAGAAGAGGATAGCGCTATACACTGCTGATAGCTCCATCTCGCTTACACAAGCTCAATAACCACGCTTTAAGTTCTCATAGTAAGCTGACAGTATTACATGTTCAAACCAATTTGGGTTGACTTATTGACAAGTCAAATATCAAATGATACGTTCAAATTTAATTCTATGTTCGTAATTGGTGCTTAAACATATAGATTGCTCAAATATATGAATTATTTAATCTACAATAAGCAGCATTTAAAAGTATAAAATAACGAGCTATTAAAAGTGAGTTATTGTTTATTTGCACAACGTATGACAACTATCATTACGTCCCAAAGCGGTTGTCTGTAATAAATGGTCTTTATCTGAAAGCCCTAAGGTGATTATTAACAGTCATCACAATTATTATACAGTTAGCTTTTTCCCGCGTCTTTGCCTGCTTGCATGTCGATTATTTCTCTAAAAGCCAGTTTGTATTGCAAATACTTACATAACTGCGAATAATCTTTACGAATTTTATAAAGCTGAAGAGTTTGTTTTTTTTGAAGGTGCAATCTCAGGAACTACCGGTTCAAGTTGGAAAAGTCTTTCAGTTCTAGATAGCCCAGATACTGAGAAAGGCTATGTGAAAATGTAATGAAATAAGTTACAAAAATGGGGAGAAGACGAGAAGTCTAAAACTACAAATCCGATTTTAAAAATTCCTAACTTCTATCTTCACAACCACGTGGACGACGCGGCGACGTCGCGCGCAACAGCTAGCAAAATATTATTGCGATTGTAACACTGCCTGTCTTCTTATTTCCAAAACATAATAAACAATGTTAATAGTGAAATATATGGCCAAAGTTTAACAAAAAAATATAAAAACTAAAATAAATAATCTTCCCCTGAAAATGAAAACCTCAAATCAAATCATCAAATAAATAAAATACCGCATGTAACCTGTCAATTAAAATTAATACACCACGTCCTACCACGCGTCTGTCCGAAGCACAAATGAATTCCGTTTCCCGCAATTTACAATATCATGATAAGCTGAACATTTCTCTGTCACTAACTACCCACATTCCGGGAACAGTTTCAATGCAAATTATGTGGCCGTTTGTCCCGCTCTCGAATTGGTCTGACTTCAATATAAGCATTATTTCCCGTATTATGGTTACTGGGCAGTTCAATTCACCTGTGCAAGCTTTTAGAGCTTGCTTGTAGAGGTGAATGTTGGTATCATGCCATGCCATAGTTACATAGTGAAAAGGCCTGTCGACACAATCGTAGATAAAACGATATTTCGGAAAATATTCCATACTTAAAAAGTTTTGACGTCGAAACCAACAAATGTGAACAATACTGTCTCCGAAACGTCCATGGATGAATCGTTCCAGCGACAAATCTGTGTAAAACGAAACGTCTTGATGCGAACTGTGCAGGAGAAACAACTGTTGGAGATCTGTTGTGAAATCATTTGATGCAGCCAGAAAGAGCTGTTCATGGTTTTTAGTTTTAAACCGTAAGGGTTAAAAAGCAGAAGCTTATTAACTGTCCCTTCGTTTGTGAGCAAATTGTATATTACCCGTAACCGTCATAAAGACTTTTTCGCTATTCTTGGGTCGACAAAATATTATGCTAATGATTTGATAAAAGAAGAAAAATAATTTCTCTTAATCTAAAATACTCCTTTATCATTTCAAATAAACTGGTTTGGTGAAATATCACAGTGCTTTTAGTATATCTGCTTTTTGGGTGTGCCGAGCATATTCAAAGCACTTAATATGTAGTTCACTTGACTCATCACAAAAGACTAAGGTACAGTCATCGGCTTTTTGGTGCAAATACTGTGAGTCATCCAAAGTCTTGCAGAATATGTCATTTTGCTGTATCAGAAAATATTTTTCGGATTGATCGTGAATCGAATTTTAATATTCAGCATTAGTGCCAATTTAAAACCGTACCATGCGGTGTACCATGACTGTTACTAAGTTGAATAGTAGAAAAAATGTCATAATGAGTAAGTTGTTTTAAGATACGAATGTTGTAGATATGTTATTGAAACTTTCTTCGGTCTCAATTTTCCTAGAAATGTTTGCGAAACTTTAGTTTGAACAGCGCGATTGCTTTGAGCTTCTAAAGCCAAAACTATTGCCATTGAAGAAAAAGTCTGCTAACTAAGAGTTGAGAAGATGCTACCCCTCAGGATAATTAAAAATTAGGTGGGATAATATGGGTCAACCCTTACAGTTACCACAAGTACTTGTCATTTTCAATGCTACGAAATACTATTACTAAAAAAAGTGCTTTTGTATAAGGTTTTAAATTATTCTTCAAAAACAAAAGCCTACATTTCCTTTCCTAAACAGAAACTGTACAGAATGCCATTACAACGTCAGTACTGTAACATTGACCATTCCAAAGCGAACGTTAATCTGTTTTATATTGCACCATATAATCTAGCGAAACGGTTAGTTAGGGCTATGTGTATCACTTTATCTAAGTCTCGGGCACGTCGGATGCAAAATTACTGGCGTCCTTAAGTAGCGGCTGCGAGCTAGCTCGGGGCTATCGTGAACGGCCACACCCTGCACTGGTGCATAAAATAAACAACCAACGTAGGCGACGGACATACCACCTGCCTTCGATTCGTTTTATAGCACTCTTGATGGTCTTTCAAGAGTTTAAGTGCTAGGATTGCTTTTTATGTGGCGATTCCATGGGTTTATGAGAGCTAGTTGTATTTCAAGCTTTTGTTTGATGCTCGTTTCTGTTTTACAGATTTCTAAGCTTCGTTTGCATTTTTATTCCTTCAATTATAATGTAAATCTTACTGGTTAACTATGGCGATGGATACAAAATGGATATAATTGGATCTGAAATGATCGATTGGAAAATTTTGGAAAGGTTGTTTAAAGTTACTTTTTTGCATGAAGCAAAGCAATGCTTTGGTATGGAGTTGAGACCTTTCTTTTTGGACTGGGAAATTATGAAATGACTTCATCCTCTTTGTACTGAGATAGTGAAGATAGTGTCAGATTTTTTCTGACTTAGTCCACCCAGGTTCTTTAGTTCTACGCGATAGCCCTTTCCAACAATTCCGCTAAAGAGTCCAAACCCTGAATTACTACCAAGACTTCTATCCACGGATGCAGCAATAACTAATAAATCCTATCTTGTCACTCTCGTAGCATTTTTCCAAGCACATAACTGAGGTGTTCCGTCCTTGTTTGCTTTTATTATGTGACCACATCACGTGCCGAGGAACCGCATCTGCGAGGCGCTTGCATGCGCAATCAAGCATTTATAGTCAACAGTCCATACGTGTTTGGACCTCTCAAATATACTAGTTATGGTGTTGTTTATTCAAATAAAAAGCCTTCTAAATTGCTGAAGTGTGCGTACACATATTTTAATCTTAATCTCTGACAGCAAGTTGGACATTAATCAAACGATAAGATTGTGGAAAGTCGCAATAGATTTTAAATTCGAAAAAACTTAGGAAATATGGAATTTAGAAATGTTTACTTGGAAGTATAGTGGGGAAACGCGAAACTTTGAAAAAAATGCAAATTTCAAATATATGTTGCTTGTTAACAGACTTTTCAAAGTACCTAGTTATAACGAGTACGAGTATAATATACAAAAAAAAAACAAACATCATAACTCGAAGATCGACATCCATGAAAAAAAATACAAAACTACCGTCAGTGTGTTTCGCGCCTTTATCTGACGGAGAGCTCGCGCGCCGCCGACGGGCGCAAGCGCAGCTGCGTGGACCGTTTAACTTATGTTCCACAGAGATTGCACGCCTATAGCTACGTCGTTAAATTAAGCGATATCTATGTCTACACTATAAGCACACCCTGTATAACCGGGAAATTTGTTCACCGTTACACTGTTTATCTTATTCTGGTTATAATATCAAGTTCTAAATTGTGTTACTAATTTAGAATGGTCTGAGATAAAGACCGGTATGTGTCTCATATTTTTTACTTTTAATTGGTTGATAGCAGATTAGCCTTTTTTGGGTGGAATAAAAAATACTGTGAAAAAGAGCTAAGTAATTTGAGCAAAGTTCAGCACACCAAGGAACAAACAACCAGCATTTGTTTGAATGCTTGTTTTGGGTCTGTGTGTCTTTGTGCATGTAACTTGGATGTTGATGAAACACTCCGCGATACAAGGATTATTTTTTTTAATGCGGGAATCGTTTTTTTAGAAACATAAATAAGTTTATTGAATAAAATAGCATGTAGTTGAATACTCAAGATCCATTGCATGTCTAAAGCAAATTCTTAGTAATTATAATTTTTATAGAAAATAAAAAAAATGATTGGAGATTATCTCTTCCAATATATAAAATTCCCGTGTCACGATGTTAGTTACCGTACTCCTTCGAAACGGCTTAACCGATTTTTACCAAATTTTATATGCGTATTCAGTAAGTCTGAGATTTTTCATATCCCTGCGTGTTAAGGGATGCTCACACTAAAAAAAATATTTTATTTTATGGACGAAATTTTTTGTTTTTATTTTTTTGTAATGTGGCATTAAAAAATACATACAACTAGAATTTTTTTTTAGGCAAAACAACGTTTGCTGGGTCAGCTAGTGATACAGGTAAAGAAGGCCAAATACAGCGAAAATTAGTACAAATACAGCTCCACTACGCCTAAGTTTAATTTGTTACATGAACAGAAAAGTTTAGTTCGGATCCTTGAAGTTTAGGGTTCAACTGAGAATATATTGGAAACGTTCATGAACTTGCAAAATCCAGTACTTAATATTACATTGGGCTCTTAAACTAAATTCGAGACTCTTAGTATAAGTTGAAAGATATTTATAGGAAAACTCTGTAAAGTCATTCAAAAGGAATGTGATATATTAACTTTGAATTTATTCGGATATTAATAACTAGGTTTTGCTCGCAGCTTTGCCTGTGTGGTAGTCAGCAACGAGGCTTTTTCCACTCTTGTAGTTTATCTTATAATTACTAATGCTAATCCGAACCAGTAAGTATTCCTCAATTTTCGGGTTTTTACCCTTAAACCAAGAAGAGAAAGGGTTTACAGAAGTGTCAAACTGACATATCCTTAGATAACGTAACATATCTCTATCAACTGCATTGTGTTATTCGAATGTCTCATTGAGGGGTGCCACAGACTTCATTTAATTGATAGAGTGGAACTTTTCCAACGCCAATCTCTACAAGAAGTAATTTTATATTGTGCTTCGTCTTACGGTCAATCAATAACTATAGAGGGCAGTTAAATTGAAAACAAAATATGAATCGATCGTCGGCTTTTAAGAAACAATTTAATTATGCAAACAAAACTTTAAATAACCTTAAGAAGCTTATAATTGATTATAATATCAATTATAAGCTTCTTAAGGTTATTTTTAAAGAAAAAATCTTTCTCGAAAACACTTTCATTACCCGAAACACCTTCCATGAAAAAAGTTCTTTACGTATTTATATTGTCCTAAATTTTTAAAGCTGCGTCTAAAGATTTTTAGTCTGTGGTCATTACATTATAATCGTGCTCTCACGCTTGATCTGTCAACGGGCTGTATCATACGATCGTGATAGACGCCGATATCGCCTTTGTTCTACGTATCCGATCAATCAATTAATTTCAGCTCTCGATAAGCCGAAAGGCGTTCCATATGATGGCATTCGATTGTGAATCCAAAATGGCGGGTCTATTTTTAGAGTGCATGTGAAAATTTTTGACTTTTGTTGATGTTTTTTTTATTTATTTTTTACTTGTTTCGATTACCAAAACACGGTATACAGTTACAATCTCATGTAAAAAAATGCAAATAATAATGATAAATAATCTTATTATTAACATAATAGTAGCCTAACTTATAAATAACAATTTCAGTCAATATTAATATACCATTAGCCTTACTTCATTGAATATGTGCAAAAAAATGCCAACCAAAATACTTATTAAAAGTAAAACGGCAGCAACTTTTAAGCGTAAATTGGCACTGTTATTATAATTAACGAGTCAAAAGGAAAGTTCTAATTTATTTAACCTAGAGTTAATTAGAGCAATTAACATAAAGTGAACCGGCTCCGTTTTCTACAAGAAAGTAGATGACGCATGAGGTCGGAAATTACGTAAATACATTGGCAAATGGTAAACGGATTTAATTATGTTTCGTGCATGAGAAGATAACTATGTAAACTATGATCAATAAATAACACCATGTATATGATAACCGATCAGACTAATTTAAAAAAAAAAGTATCTAAAACAAAACAGATTGATGTGCAAAACCAGTTAAAATATTTTCGACGAAGAGAACAATGGCTTTGACTATCGACAAAGCTGCAAAGATGATTAGTGTTGCCCTTTGAACATTTCGCAAAAGTCAAAACGAGAGTCGACACTCAACTGCACACCTCTATACAACTCTGTTTCAATAATTTCCACGTAACGGTGCGCTGGTATGTTCCAAATTGGAATTGCCGAATTGGCTGCCAGCGATATTGGACGATTCACAAAGCACCGGCTTTTTGCCGTTCGAAGTTCAAAAAACGTGCCTCGTGTACAATTTTCGTTATTGATTTTAAAGTGTTCCAAATTCAATAAACACTCCGGTTACCGGCGGACACCTGTTTGGTAACTTTGCTTTGATTTATTATTCAGTAAATGTTGTTTCTGGATCAGTTTGAATGTGGAATTTATTTTTATCTGTTTTGATAAGTAGTTTAAATAATTTAAATTTCGAATTAAATTTGTGGGTTAGTTATCGAATAAGTGTCAAGAACGAAATTTATCATCTCTTTTAAATTGTGTTCTTATATCAAATTATTCATATATCTATTCAAATCCCGACTTATCCCATACGATCTGTCTATACAGTCGCCACTACCGCTTCCAAACGCGTCAACACATCGTTTATTAACATACAACTACAATGATTTATAAAATATATTTCGGTTATCGATAAGACATTCGATAAGTCTTAAATAACGTCAATACCGACAACAAGGCTTCATTATTCGATCAATAGCTTCGGTATCACTGGGGATCATCGGAACATCGAATAATTTTCACATAAATAGCAAAATTATACACATTGTCGTCCGTACGTCAATAGAATGTTTATGGCCTTAAGCCAGGCTTCACAGCGACGAATCTATTCATTAGGTTTTTTATTCGCTATTATATAGATTCACGGATGGGTACAAACACGTCAATGGGGATGCTATGGAATGACTCGACATTGCCTAACATCGTGTTTGGCAATCTTGCGTTATGTCATTTCGGGATTACAATATTTTCTTAGTCAAGTAACGACTAATTTAGTTAGTTTAGTTCCGAAGGGTTATAACGGAAAAAGTTACCGAGGCAATGCTATCTGTCTGTCTCTCAATAAACTGTATCTCATGAATTCAAACAGATATAGACTTTTATATTTTCACAGAGATACCTAATAATAATATAGCCGCTTACAAAAAAATCGAAATTTTTTGGTCACAAATAAATTTGTTTGTCTACTCTAATTTTAATATCGCCCATTGATTTGTTTTTCTGTAGCCTTTTGTACGGAACCCTCAGCGTCGTGACCTCGACTCGCACCTTTTAATATCTCAAAGTAACAAGTTATAATTTCCTAGGTTTATAATACCTACCTAAGAAAATGTTGTAATTTATTTACTCGCACCACTTTCTCACTAAGTGCATCTTCAGCTGAAGGCTTTTAATTAATTAGGTGTCGGAACTATCTAGAAGTGAAAAGTAAGTAGTGTTTAACGTCGTAATAATGGTCTATTACTGCTTTATCGTGATACAAAGAGATGTACAGCGTTTTACAAAACCAGTAAGTAAATGAAATTAAAAAAAAATATGTTTACCGAATATTCCCCATACACAATTTCATTGGCTAGTCAAAGTTTTATAGGTATAGGAGAAATAGCGTACAAAAAAAATATTCCTTTGTACCACGCAATATTTAAGTAATGTCCACGGTTAACCATTTATTTAGTTTTTTTTAAATACCTAAAGATAAATATATAACTTAAATATATAAAGGTTATGATTAATAACCTAGTACCGATTTACAGACTTAAAAAAATATCACTACCTATCAATAACCTAACTCTTTACCGTTTCGGCCATCGTTTGAGTTGATAAAGAAATAATTTATTTCAGATTTTTTTTAATCTACCCGAAATATACCTTAGTATTGCCGATTTGATATTCCAGTCTTCGTAACCAAGATCGAGATAACATCAGCTATGTACTCATAATAGAAACTGGAGTAATAAATGTCTCGTAATAATTACTTTCAATTTATTGGTTCAAATACGAGTGACAACGGGTGGTCCGCTCAAGGTGCCGAATCCCGCGGCTCCGCATAGTTTTACCGTCCTTTCATTACATTATCATTAAATACTGATATTAATATACCTTTACGACCCGGAACGTGTCTGTGACATTCAAATTGCCACTAAATATATCCAATTATTACAGCTGAGAGGCGTGACATGAGCGCTGACGCTGACGCCATATTGAATTTGTAGGCGGGAAACTTTAATATCGTTCTGGGGCAATAACATCAATTTAATAAGAAATATTAATTTATTTTACGAATACAATTATAAATATTCCAATTTCAAATTAGTCTCATGTAAAATAAATAATATAATTATAGTTCTTAATTCTAAAAAGCCTTTTATTTAAAACCAGTTCTGTTGACATTCGTATTTTTAATAAGGTTCGACGTTTGCTTTTTCCCATCGTAAAAGTGAATTTGTATCAAAATGTGTTTTATATTAAGTTGAGATACAAATTATTTAGCTATAATATAATCGTAAAACCTTATCTAAAGAGGTAATCTGAAATGAGGATTTAATGTATTTGTGTGTTTGTCTTGTCTCCGGTTTACATAACGCTGTAGACGACTTGTTGTTAAGGACAATCGAGACCATCAAACATGTTTATTTTAAAATTGGTTTCTGGAACCTTTTCAAACAAAATGAAGATGCATCGAACCATTGCATAATATGAAAGCAAAAATTGAGAATTATTCACACAGCAAAAATATAAAAAAAATAACTAAACAAGGACTCGCGAATTTTCGTATCACCTTAGGAGGCAGAAATCAACAATACAGTGTTAGCGTCAAACCTTTTGAACGTCTCAGATGACTTTAATAAAACTTACAAGATTATTTTCCGAATTTAATAAATATTTTTATTACCTACCTATTGATATCGATACTGCATTCAAAACTTATATCTTTGTTTTAAATTTGATTTTTTCCTATAAAATAATATATACCCATTAAATGTGATCAGATGACAATAACATAAAAATGAAATAAAAAAATATTTGAACAAATAACTGGTCGTAGGTACAACCGACCACTTTGTGAGTGTTCACAACTTGACACGATATTGGACCGTACCAAATTAGAATAAGGTTGAAAATGGTAAAAAAGAATTTACTACTGATGGGTTCACTGTACAGTGATACAATAAAATGGTTCGTTCGTCACAGTGTATTACAGTGCCTCTGTTTAACACGCTTCGCAATGGTAAACATGAAAACTGCGTGTACTCGGCTTGTAATGCGCTTTTGAGAGCGCTTTTCACTTTTTTTTTTTTTACCTGTATCATACATAATATATCTTATGACCCTGATTTTTTTTTTGGGCTGCTTTGGATATGTAAGTAGAACATAATAGGTATAAAAATGAAGAAAGTTATCAAAAAAGTAATTCATTGGCCTAGCCTTTTCCCAACTATGTTGGGGTCGGCTACCAGTCCAACCGGTTTCAGCTAAGTACCAGTGTTTTACAAGGAGCGACTGCCTATCTGACCTCCTTAACCCAGTTACCTGGGCAACACGATACCCCTTGGTTAGACTGGCTGTCAGACTTTTTCAGGCTTCTGACTACCTGTAACGACTGTCAAAGATGTAGGAATAACAGCCGGGACCCACAATTTAACGTGCCTTCCGAAACACGGAGGAACTCGTTATGACAAAGACGGTCACCCATCTACAGACCAACCGCGTCAAGCATAGCTTAACCTGTGATCGTATCACTTATGCGGTTATGGCTTAGCCACGAGCTTATCAAAAAAGTAATTAGCTTAATATATGTAATAGCATGTGACTCAACTGGACTTTGTGAAACTCTCTGCGACACTAATGCGATTCTAATTTATGAGAGCGGGAGTCGTTTAAAAACCATTTTGAAGATACCTTGTAAGGTGTCTCATGATTCTAAGATGTTATTGTCTCCTATACGGTTTAACCAGTTTCTTTCATCGTACTTTAATTATTGCACTTTATTACTCATTCAGTCACATCTCCCCATGTTCGGAACCAACAGGTAAATTGAAAACCTCCTTTTTAAACTCCGTTCAACAAATCGTTGGCTTGTTTGCTCTGATTACACGCATCGGGTAGTGCACACACGGCACACGACTCCACTGCTGTTCACTTTTGTTTATTGCCTTTTTTGTTTTTGTCGACAATTTTCATTTGACCTTCAATAATAAGAAAGATTATTAATTTATTATATTACTAGTAGTTGCCCGCGGGTCTTGATAATATTGATAATAACTGTTCAGAAATATGTCTAACTTTGATATATTGTAAGACCCAGTTGTCGACTAGTTGCTCTTAAGGTCCTCTTGGTGGAAAGGAAAAACTTCACATCACTTTCTTCGAAGTCTGCTTGACTGTCTGTGAATACTCTTTTTGTCTAGCTACTCTCCTGGGGTTCAGATTCTTGAAGTTTGGTACGTAGCAACATATAAGAAAAGGTAAAGGAAAACTTGCGAAAACCGATAATTTTTAGTAACATCATAGTTACAAGTTTGTACGGAACCCTAAGTCCGCGAGTCCGACTCGCACTTGACGGGTTTTATTAACGTTTCATATTCATTTCAGCCTAAAATATTATACACCAAAAAACATTCAAACAAATTCCAATGTCCTTTAAATGTTACATTTATTAGTCGCTAATTGACAATTTCTTTACTTTTACATCAAAGAAAAGTATTTTAACTAAACGTAGGCGTAAATGTCTTACTGTAGGCGTTAATAAATGTAGTCTAATTACATAACACTTATAAGAAACAGTCAAAAACGAATCTCTTAAGGAACGGATAATTAATAAATAAAAATTGTATGGTACCTTAATGTGTTATTATTTGTCATTCCAAATTGCCGGATTTGTTAGCTGTCGGTAAAATTATTTTTACACGCAAACAAAAAGTGTTATTATATTAGTTATAGTCTTACTAAGGTGGAGAATGTTCTTATTTTGTAAATACTCAATGACTTTATTGCATTCCATAATGTATACAAGGCTGGGTAAACTTAAAGAGAAGGAAATATGGACCCTGTCGGGTATAGCAACCGGGTTTTTAGAGGAGAGGAGGAAGATCGGTTTTTAAACATATAACAAAGGATAGGAAGGTGATTAATATGTGTCATTTTGTTACTTATTTATGTAACCGTCGTCTTTATTTATCAACATATACAGACAAACTGCCAAACCATTTTTAGGACCTATCAAAAAATTTAATAAATATTAAAAAAAAATATGGTAATTAACTAATTACAGATATTGGTAACTATATCATTCAGTGACAATTTAGTTTTCAGAAACGTCTATAGTATCATTTTGTCAGTGTTTACCACATTAGTCACAAATATTTGCCCCAACACGCCAAACTCCAACGTTTGTGCTACATCCAAACGAAATTGTGTTTCAAACTTTAACTTCCCGCACTTACTACTCACCCAATATTAACATTACGAAAAAACAAAAGAACAATTGAAAAACAATAACTTTCCACCATAGCGTTCTAATTACAGTAATTACACGTTTATCCAGTTAATATTCAACGTTAATAATTCATTTTTGATCGTATGGCGATGGTCACAGTTGCATGGCGTGGGAGAACACTCTTTGTTTTCAATTAATATATTAGAAGGACTCTAATTCCTAACCCTAACGTTAATATCGAACTGTAGTTTATCCATTGCTGTTTTACTTATAGAAATCTTCTTAAGTCTGGTGTTGGCGCAGCGATGTATACCGAATATAGGTGTTCTAATTTATTGGCGTGTGGTTTATGATTACGCGGTAGAAGGTTGTTGGTCACAGCGGAACACATACATGATTCCACGTTCATGGTCACTTGCTTCGGTACATAATTTAGTAGCGCTTTAGTACATTATTTTCTATTAGGTATGCTAGAAATTTCATTTTTTAACGCTTCGTTTACCGTGACCATGTTGCATTGAAGGCTGGGGTTTTTTATACTATTTTGTACAGTTACTTATATCAAATACTCTTTGGTAAGGAATGTGAAAATGAGAGTTATATGGTTTTCAAGAAAATTGTTTTAGTAAGTAGTAGGGAATAAATGCCTAACCATTAAACCTTTATGGCAAGTTTACACAGTTGAACGCGGCGAAAATCGACTGTCGAAACGGCCATGCGGCTAGACCGCTGGTGACTAAAATCACAAGACATCTAGGCAGTCCGCCAATGACTAAAAGTAACCTCTCATCGATCACAACAACTTTGATAATGCTTTTTAAATCAAATAGGCACGTAGAAATGATTGCTAAACCGCTAATTACAATTCTCATTGTGATTGTTCCACATTGTCCGTAAGACAAAGGCCGCAAATTGCGGGCATCGATGCTATCGCGTCCATAATCATTTGTTTCAATTTAATTTTAATCAATGCAATGAATCGCTGAATTTTGACATACGTTCATTAAACAGTTATGAGTGAATGTACAGCATTTGCTTTTTATTGTTCTTTATTTCAGATGTGGTTAGAGGTACAACGAATTACGTTCGTAAATTGTGAAACAAATTCTTTCAGCTACACGGAGTTATAATTAAATGATGCCGCTATGATTTTACCGTCATTTCTGTTTGAAAGACTTGTCAAGTATGTTCTGTGGAATTTTAATAGCTAAAAAGGAGCAGGCTGTAGAAAAATCTGTCATTATTTCATCTGTCATTTATTTAGTAACATTTTTCGTATAGACATTTTGACAGAAGGGCATACATAACATTAGAATTAAATTATTTTTTTATATGTCTGCTAGGTACACCAATTACGATCAGCCTCCTCAACCGACATTTTTTCCATTTAAAGAATTCACCTAATACTCAAAAAACATGGTACAAAATGTTTAATGTAAATTAAAACGTATATTAAAACGTTGTAATACACACACATAGCCATTGTATAAACACGTATGCATCCAATTGTCCACACCATAACATGTACGCACCTGTACCTACCTCGATTTAAACACATAATTACTACCGCTGCGGTCTCGGTGTTTCATTAAAGCTGTTCTGCGTTCAGCAATTTTCGATTCGCATGTACTTAATTTGTAGGGTGTAGGATTTACAGTTATTGCGATATGAACGCCCTTGTACATTCGATTAAGATTCTAATTAAATAAATGCTGTTGGTTTATTAAGAAGGGATCGTACGAGCTCTGTGGGCAAGTACGAGGCAAGTAGACCAAAATACGGATTAAGCAGGCTTCGCTGTGCTTGCCCCGTTGATTGGGTAATGTTTCTGAAATTTAGATCCTTCTGGGCTTCAGGAATAACAATAGTATCTTGGTTCTTAATTTCGTACTTGGATCTTTTGGTCCTTGAGTCAGAACCTAGAAGTCAGTAGAACACGTCGGTAGTTCAATGAAATGAACTGAAGACAATGCCTGTGACGGCAATCTTCTTATTATGTTGATAGCATGCTTCAATTGAAATTAATGCCATAAACGTTTTAAGAAAATATTTTTAAAAATTCTAAATGTTTAAGAACATTAAAGTAGGAAAACACTACACCATTAATAACTAAATCACCTAAGACCACTCAGGCCAACATTTTAAGGCAATTTAGCGGATCTCGGTTCAGCGAAATCCGGATATCCCTCGCCTTTTTCTACAAGATTTACAGGCTTCAGTAATTTTCAGCTTTCAGATCCGGAAGTAATTAGTCTTTGGTTGGAAGTGGTCTATGTACAGAAGTGGGTATACACTGATATTAAATGGATCTCTTCTCTTCATTTAGAAGGGTTTACTTTTTGGTTTAATTATGGTATTGAGATTTGTCGAGCACTGACAAGATTAGGTAACTAAAATTGAGTTTCAAATTGAGTTTTTCATGAGGCAGTAGCGAGGCTGTATGAAGGACTGCAACGCATTGCCTTACACCGATGCAACAACGCGGATGATGGCGGTTCAGGTTTAGTCAGTAAGAGTCTGACACTACCCATTTCCTCCCCCGAGGGTGTCCATGAGGTTTCCCCCGCCTTAACAAAAAAAGGCAGTAGCGAGGCTGTAGTGTGCAGTGTTTTTAGCAACAACGAAGACATTTTATAACTCCAGGATATAATCGAGAATGTCCGACTAGTTTTGTATCTCCTATTCGACTAGCTTAGCTAAATCATGAATTGAAATTCGTCGCAGCGTCGTGAGCGGTACTAACTCCACGATAGTTATTACGCTGAACATTGTATGACTTAATTTATTACACAATTGTATTTCAAAGACGTCGGCAATTCTCTTACATGTGACAACCGAAACAACCAGCATTAATATCATAAACTGGAGATCAAATCAGATTGTGTAAAAGAGGTTTTAATAGCCCATTAAATAAACTAAGCACATTTAGAAACTGAAGTGATGTTTATAACATTTTTACTCTCATTATGTTGTCATAATTTATAGTTTTACACGGTCAGGTAATTAGATATAAATTTGTAATAAGATACAAAATGTTGGGCGCCCCGTCACTGGGCATTATTATGGCTTGTAGGGATATATTTTATGGAGACATTAATTATGTAATGGATGGGTGACTATGTTCTTTTGTTTCGAATGTTGAAAGTTATTTAGTTCTGGTCTGCCTACGCTAATAGTTAAAATTTAGAACCATTTACCTTATAACACGAATATTGCTTACAAGGTATCGTTGGTGAAACACGAACGTTGTCTACAAGGTTTAGTATAAAGGTTCCAATCAATTATTGTATTTTAATACGTGCTAAATGTATTGATTTAATTTGGACATAGGATAAAGTTAGGTTTTCATTGTAATTTTAGTCACTTGTTTTAAACAAAAGCATAATGAGTGCTCTTATTTGAATTTAGTTTCAACTGAATTACCAAAGTTTAGATCCATTGAGAAAAACTTGTGTTTACCTTTGCTACCTAGGTTAATAACACAAAAGCCTTTCTGTGTTAAATATACCAAAATCTAAATAATTAAGTATCAATACCCACAATCAAAAAACAAAACCTCGAATTGGAAACAACAAGAAACAAAAATCCAATCTTCCATCAAAGTCGAATAAAGAATAATAAATAACATTATTATGAGAATTATAAATAATCCAAGAAAGCCTTGTCTACAATGCACGGTGCATTAATTTGTATGTTTCTTTGTACTCTATTACTCATAGCTAACGATTCGCCCTTTAACTTAATGATCTTAACGATAGCCGGTAATGTTATAAGACTGCGATCATCCGTAATCATTATACTTCCCAGTATGGTGCTCATTGATCTATAGTCTACAATATTAATTTATCGGGTTTCTATTAATAAAACCGGTCAAGTGCGAGGCGGACTCGCTAAGGTAAGGAGCCCGTACAAATAGGCTAAAGAAAACAGAATTGCACATCTATCCAAATTTATGAAAACATCAAATTAACGTTGCTTTTGTACTTTAATGCTTTTTTTTGTTTTTATAGCTATATAAATTAAAGCTCTGTGCTGCCTAACTGTCACGAACTGACGGACAACAGAGTTTAGTACTCTGTTTAGTACTCGGGTTTCGATAATCTTTTAGTAAACCTTAGTTTACGGGCCCTTAAAAATTAGAGACTACAAAGTGAGCGGTTATTAATTAACATAAGTAGGCATCCCGTGTGGCTAATGTGGATGAATAATTGGTTGTTTTAATAGGTTTGTGCTGTGTAAGTTGGGAGTCTATGGATTTATAAACCCGGTTAATTTTAATTTAGTATTCGAAAAAAGCGTGAGCTTCGAGTTTAGCTTTATGGAGAAAAAATAAGTTGTCTGAAAGAGCTGATTCAGCTGAATCTGTTGATACTGGAAACTGATCTGAGCTTGGGAAAAAATATAGACCGAAGAAATAGCAAGCATGACAAGCTAAATACGAATCTAAGGAAGAAAATTGCATCCAATAACATGCCTTTGAAACATGCCCCAGAAGAACATCAGCCACTCTTCGACTTGGGCGGCAAATACATACGAAAACAACACATATTCCATAGTCTTTAGCTATAACTGCTGTAAGAGATCCGGAATCTATTACATGTAGCTTCGTGTGGGGTCCCCGTAACCCAGATCGGGTATTTGTTAAAAGCAATGCATTCAACCGCTTTGCATACGATAGATAACAACCGGAGTCGGTTGACTCACGAACAAAATACGCTCGTTTTGCCGGCTTTCTCTTACAATAGAACCTTAAAGACAAACATAAGCAGTATTTAATAAGATTTTTTAAGCTTATCTTTTTCAGTTAATGGGGATCTTGAGTGCTTTTATCTTTTTGAAATTAATTTACCTAAAAAATCACTATATAAAATGACTTCCGAAGAAAGCAGGCCGAAAAGGCAGTTGAGAAATGATCCATCTCTTTCCAAAGGCAGTTGATCCTTGGCTTCATTCAGACGACAATGGATCAAATTTTTCCCCAGTATTCGAGCACCAAACAAGAAATGGAAGCCGACCAAAACATAGCTGAGAAAAGGCAAGGATGATGATGATTCGAACTCCAAACAACTAACATAACAACAAAAAAACATAACAAGACAGACTGAACTCTCTAAAAGTAAAGAAGCTCACAAGTGTCACGAATCAAGCACAATTGGCACTAAACGTTTATTGGTGAGTCAGAATGTTCGTGAGACATTGACAAAGTCACATTGAAACGTAAACATACGCGTTGAAGTATTCGATCAAGCAATTGCGGTAAACCATTTTACCGCAATGGAACATTCAACGAACAAAGTAAAAAAAGTATTTAATAAAATCGTTTTCTGCAGTACAATGTACCAAAATTACTTATAGCAGATGTTTTCTGCGAATAAAGCGAAATTCCTAGCAATTTTCGTAACTAACCACGAAGGAAACATAAAATCAATGAAAGCTCTTCAGAGCAACCACATTCCGCTTAAAATGTCGAAGGTTTTAAAACCACGACTCCTATTTGTGGTCGTACGCTGACTTTCAAAGATGTGGTCAGATGTAATGCTAGTTGTTATAAACTTTATGGTGAGGAAGCAGTGGTTCTGTATAAGCGATCGTTCGCGATCGCGATCGCGAAAAAAACAGTATACCATATAGCCTTCTTTAATATGTAGCTCATAAATTAGAGTAGGTATAATATGACATAAATTATAATTATTAATTTGTCTATAAGAAAAAAAATGCCTTTTTGGATGCTTAATATTAGTTATGCTAGTAGCACAGCTATTAGTAATTATTAGGAATTATTTTTTTCAATAAAATATCAAACATATTTTTTCACCAAATATTTTCATAAGTCCGTTTTTCTCTTTAGTTCAATAAAACCACCATTTCTATAAAGAATCCTAAAAGTTAAGTGAAAGATATTGTAAGTAAGATAAGTTCAGTTGTGGTTTGTAATTCCCGTCATCTTTTATGTGAAGGTTGGCAGACCAGGTTTTTGTCTCTTCAACAATAAAAAGGTAAGAAACGGTGAATAGTCGTACTTAATGGAGCCATTGACTTTAAATTTGTGCTTCCGTAAAGCTATTCAGGGGACCTACAAAGGCACCTTAAAGAAACATTCTGAGACTCGAGGAAGAGGGACGCCGTTATACAACGTGCATGTTGCTATCTCGCTTCTATAACTGGAATAATATAACTTAAAACGCGGTAGTAGGCCAAGAAACTTTATTTAAAATCGATAAGGATAAAAGCTACGGTTTAAGTCGACGTTAAAAATTATTGCAGCTATCAAAAGGTAGTCCAGACATTAAAATCTGTAATAGTATTTTTATGTAGGTTTAACATTGACTGTGTCTAGCGATGTTGCAGTAATGATTTTAGGTAAGCAATATTTATGACTTCCAAAAGACAGAAGTCTGTTGCAACAAGCATGTATAAAAAACTATGGCCTGGGACTACCATGCTCGACATATCGCTAATTAATGTAACAGCCCTCTCTCTATGCAGGTTTATCCTCTTCTATCTCTTCTAATATATAAAATTCCTGTGTCACGATGTTAGTTACCGTACTCCTCCGAAACGGTTCGACCGATTTTTATGAAATTTTGTATACATATTGGGTAGGTCTGAGAATAGAACTACATTTATTTTTCATACCCCTAAGTGATAAGGGTTGCTCACACTAAAAAATATATTTTATTTTTTGGACGATTTTTTTTTTAATGTGGCATTAAAAATACATATAACTAGAAAAGAAAATTCGGCAAAACAACGTTTGCTGGGTCAGCTAGTTACTTAGAAAATTCAAATCACGTGAATTATCGAAAAATAATTTATATATTTTTTATTATTGCTATCAACAATTCAATTTGTTAACGGGGACAAATATAGGTGCTGGATTTCAATAGGAACACGTAATTACATTAATCAAAAACCAGTAAGCAAGAACAGTCGTGTTGGTGCTACAATTTTAATTAATCGACCCAGTTTACACATTATAACTAGTTTGGTACAGTTTCTAAACATTTAATGAAACAAGTGTAACAACTCTTCGAAGACCCCGCCTCGATTTGAAATGGATTTCACTTACATTGCATGTTAATAAGCAAAATTGATCTGAAGATATAGATGCAAATAGTTGAAAGTATGAAGCAAAGCTCAATGTAGGACAACAGTATTGTAAGTCTTGGGGTCTGTTTCTATTTTGATTTTCTATTCTAAATTGGTTCTAACTAACAGGGTTTTTTCTTGGATTCTTAGCTTTTTTTAACATGTATTTTTCGTTCGGATCTAGTGGCACTTGTATGATTGCCTAGTCTTGTTCCGTACTAGGGAATTTATTCGTTGTGTTACAGGGTTTTCACAATCACACAATTTCACCCAGACTCACCATAAGTGGATAACACAAATGCTTGTTCTTCACGGGGATCGAATTCGCGGCACATCACGGGCCGTGAATTTGGCGTGGTGACCTCAACCACTCGGCTAATCATTCAGTTAATATTGTAAACTAGACACTTATAGTCGTCTATACCCCTGTATGCCTGAGTACCTAGAGTACCAAGTTACCAAGAGATGCGACAACTAGAAGATGTCAGTCAATTTGTCAACCTTATTTTCTCGTTTATTTTTATTTTCGAAACAAAAAACGGGTAGAAAATCCTTCGAACTGCTGAATTCGTCGACTTTGCCAACAATAAATAAACTATTACAAAATAGCGACTAGGTCAGTAATGTTCGTTCTAGGTTAGAAAGGTTGGCGCAAAATATATAGCATGGCGTGTTATCCAACGGTTTGCATTTGATCTTATAGGCATCTGTTCCTATTGCGGAAACTCTAGACAGACGGTGGATAAGGTTATTCTAGTGTCAGGTCTGTTGAGTATTGAGTCACCTGCAGGAGAATTGTTGCTTATCATATTGCCTTTTCGATAGTAAATATTTATTTTAGGTATTATTTTTTCTAGCCAGTAGAGGCATTTTGTAAACATCAGAATTAACCATGTCCATTGAGTATGTATTTTTGCCATGTTTTGCGATTGCCTTCCATTTTCAAGGGATGCTGTACTTTAACAGATTGACTGCGTATCTGGCAAGTATAAGTAAGTTATACAAGTCAATTACTGGGTGGGGTTTGTAAGGGAGACAGTTTTTTTTTTGGCTTCAATCAAACGAGATAATAAATTCAAACTTTCAAAGATCATTCTACCTTTAATTGTCTCTGAAACGTTAAGTCTCAACAAACATTGTACTTACTCCAAATAAGATGAAAGCGTGACTAAGCAAATGGGGTGTAAATCAGAGTTCGTGTATAAGGCCTATATTTTGCACAACACCTGCCCGCTATCGCAATGGTAAATTATCGTTTTGCCTGTTTAGATCGCGTCGTGACCAGAATGCAGTCAATTGCCGTCCACTTTGTCGACCTATTACGTATTCGAACATTTAATGAGGGATAACATAACAATTGTTTGTGTCATTGGAGAAGGATACTTGTTAAAGCAGCATGATTGGTCCTAGTTCTCGTCTTCCCCGAAGGCAAGTGACATTTCTACAAGAGCTTACGATGGCCGAAGATATTAAAATGAATGGAAATGACAGTTATTTTCGAAAATCTTGTGACGTGGCCTCGTCAGTTGCGTTTCGATAACTATTTTGGAATAAAGAAATGCCACTAGTAGTACCTATTAATCAACTTAGTAAAAAGACATAACTATATTTATTGTATTATCGTACCAAAGAAAAGAAACAGACCACAATACTCACACCTCACCATTAAAAACACAAAACCCTAATCAACCAAACAAAACAAAAAAAAGACACCATCTACTAAACGATACTAAGGAGTCTCGAATTACGACTCACTATCACACGTAATAATACCCCAAGGGGACACTTAAATGTCCGTGTCATGTGCACATTTCATAGGTCGTTAGTATGCAGGGACCGTCGGGTTGGGCGATACTGCACAATAAGTTCGGACAAAGACTTACGAGCTATACAAAATGTTCGCTTAACTTTAAATGACAGGACACGTTGACCTTTTCTGCATGGATAAACAAGGTGCGCTAGTTAAGGGATTTAAGTAAAGGCTATGAATTGTAATTGGTGGAGTTGGATTGATTTTGTTTGATATTTAATGTTGCTTTGCTTGATTTCTGATTGTGGTTATGACGAGCCTAGAAGGCTAGCAATTTATTTTTATTGAGACTTGGTAAAACATAGAGAGGTTTCTTAAGAGCATAATGGCGTATAGGATCCAATGAAAATGTTTAAAAAACCTGTTATACTACACTAAACTGCACTTGAATGAACTGGATATGTAGGTACCCAATTTTTGTGTGTCTGCATAGCGCTAATGAGCTAATGTATCGAACTGCTCACACCATTTATCAAAAACAAAAGTCATTTCGTTTAATTTAAATATACTACAAGAAATGCAGCTTGTTATAACTCTTACATTTCATGTTAGTTCACTTGACAAAGGAAAGTTGACCTTTTAAAACTAGACTTGTTAAGTATATCACGCACAGTTGCACGCGAAAATACTAAAATTAGGTACTTAGTGACTGGGCACGCTACCACTGCGTGTTTAAAGACAAGTAAATAGTGAATTGTAGAGGTATGTGGCAAGTAGGTTCAGACCAGGTCAGGGCATAGATAACTGTGGTGTAGGTAGTGGTTACGGTAGATAGGAACTGGGGCCAAAAGTCAGGCGGAAGAATTTGGACTTGTACCCTTTTCTTGAAACAGTCAATTGTGTTCTTACTCCACTGAAATTGGGCCGTAGTTGATAGCTTTTTTGTTGAAATGAAAGATCTTGAAATAATATCAACTACACAATGTTCCAAGCAGGTCACAGGCATCTTTCCATATACGAAGGTTTTTCACCAGGCTGTGTAGTTTTAAATGGTGATACATGAAAAGGTAATATTATATCGTGAGAATTTAATTACGACAATTTATGAAGGACTACCATCCATTGATTCAGGAAATCCTGATCTATAAGGCCAGTTGAAAGAAAAAACTTGATTAAAGATACTAAGATACTGCATAAGTAATAACTTGTTTCAGTACTTTAATCGAAAATCTTTATCACAGCGCAGAATAATATCAAATAGCATTTATCAGCGATCATTTGTATCCTTTCACTATTGTGGTCAATGTGGGCGTGCGCGTGCGCAAGGGTGCAGTAATCGTGACCGACCACGCCCGAACTACCGACGGAGATTGCCGAACAGCTTGCCGCCGAAGTCGTGATACTTGCGTTCGATTTACAATTAGATTTCGACATGGGATAAATATGCAATAATTTTATATTAAATATATTATTTATGTTTTGCTTTAGCTATACTTGTTTGAGTTTAAAGCAACACTGTACCTTAAGCTTCAGGTTATTTTTAAGAATTCATAACTAACACCCAACTGTAATTGTAAAGGAAGAATTTGTTAAGAACAATGTCATATTACTTAAGACTATTTTGACAAATTTATACGAAACGATAGTAAATCAGTAAACATATTAGACAATTATTTCTGCTCATAATATAATTAGCGAAAGTCCCAATCACAACATATTATGCAAAAACTTAAATATAACCCGTACAATCAATAAATAAACCAATTTAATGACATTAGATAGTAAGTGGAACCAATTAGCGCGTAATTGCGGATATTTAGCATATAATCTGCGATTTTACAGTTCCATGGACTAGCTCATAATGAAACTGTTAAATAATAATGGCCGCTACTATAAATTACTTTCATATCCTTTATGAAAGTGCAAATAAAGTTTGATTGGCTTTAGAAAGTGTGTTTTGAACTGGAAATTACGTAAGGCAGGTTTTAGAGTAATTAAAGATATAGAGTGGCTGTAATTTTTTTTTTATTCACGAGGATAAACAAAAGTTTTGTAGGTCTTTTTCGCTGATAGGTTGACAATAATATATACTCTATTGTATCACGGTAAAAGTTGTCTTTTTCCTTTTTTAGTATTAAAAAATCAAGTTACTTCTCAAATTTAATAACCTTTAAATAAAATATTGACCCACAAAAAGACGGGCATAGTTACTTTAGCGTGCAAAACATGATACATTCTCACTCTGTGCCGTTTACAAGGAAAATTCCATCAACCGTTCAAAAAGAAAATATCATTCATTTTGTATCATTCTCTAAGTTTGTCTAGATCTTTCCTGAATACTATCTAAACTGATTACATTACAAGTGACCGGAACTATTGGAAGCAATCAGAATGGCTGATCCAATCTCGCTACATTACGTAAACTATTAATTGGATTGTTTGTATGAATGCCGTTTGATTTGCGGTCGATCGCGATTACCATATGAAGGCATGTATGCTTGTATGTCTCCTTATATTGTTATGGTTAAATTGAAGGCACGGAGGATTTTGTGAAATACTGTCAGAATTTTCGTATTAAGCATTGCTGATTGAGGAATATGGTCACCATCATCTAAGAACGAAAGGTTCAGAGTGTACTGGAGTGCGAACTTAGTTTTTATATTTTTACTGGGAGACGAATTGTTCCAAGATTAACTAAATAAAGGATTGCGAAGTTATGTGTCAGTCCATGATTATGAACTCCTGTTGGATCCAAAAATTTTAATCTGAATGTTCTTGTATCTCGAGCTTCACTAAATTTTTTCGGATGAAACTTTAGCAATAGATCTTACAATTGGATTCATATTATTATACGAATCCAATTGTAACATACACATTGATTTAAAAAAAGACACTACACCAACAAATAATTTCGTCAAATTTCTTGACAATAATTAGCATAGCATATTCAAATACCATAAAACATTCACTAGTTATCCAATAACATTCTTCTTGTTAGACACTTCTGACCTAGCAGGTGCAAAACGTTATATATCAAACAAAATGGCTGACTATACGCTGTACGTATACGCTGTAGTATAGGTAAGCCTCGGGCTAACTGAGGGCAGACGTAATTGACACAGGACCGGTCGAGATGATTTCATTTTGTAAAACTGTTATTAATATTATTAGTAAATGCCGAGAGGCAGTCAACGGTTTATTGAATTTGAATTTTGCTGTAGGTGAATAAATACTTGTTAAATGTATTTATGAAAGTCTCTGTGGTGATAAGACTCTTATTGGAAGGACATGAACAAGACTTTTGCTTTCAAGTGGATTTTTAGGAGCTGTCAAAAATTGATATATTGAATATTGATTGACTTTTTAACAAGGACGCGAAATAGACCAAAAAACTAAATAAATGGATGTTTTCTCAATAGCTATCTATTTGTAAACTAAAGGTTCGTGTAGCTAAGCTACGTGTATCCTCATAGCAGTATTCAAAGTCAAGCAGAATTCTATTAAAAATGTCTATCAAATAACAGAAGCTTAAATAATTTCCTATTGAAACGAAAAAAAAAAGAATTCAATATAACTGGTCACTGGGTCAGAAGATATTAAAATGACTCGAGATAAAATCGAAGACAATAAGCCCAGGCCAGACGAAACAAATGGGTTCCATTTTTAATTGAATGTCATTTCCAAACTAATGGGCTTAAGGACATTCGGCACTCTTTGAAAGCTTAATAATGTTTATTCGAAACCATTAATTCGTTCGAGTTCGGTTAATCGATCTGTTTCGAGTAGTTAAATACATTCGAAAGTTTTTAGATACGAACGAGACGAGAATTTAGTGGTCTCAACGTTAAGTGCCGATGCCACGGAAAATGATGACATTTCGTTCATTGATCGTTAAATGCTTGGTACATTTAATTTAATACGAGCCACATAAACCTATCGCGTCTAAAAAAGGTCGTGCAAACGTAATTAGAAAGGGTCTTTTTCTCTGACCTCTATTATGATAAGCTGATTCTTATGCTAATGAATTGCTACCATCTCCTCGGACCTCGGAAGTCATCATCAGATCATAAATGGCAGTCAAGGAGAGTTGGTAAGTGTGTTCAAACGAATCTTTGATAGCAAATTCAGTCCTTTGCAATTTAAATATCTACTTCACTCGTCGTTACGAACGTGGCTAAGCCATACGAGGCTCAATAAAGAATTTATTTCAGAAGAGTCGAGGCTACTTTAATAGAGGTCACTGATACATCTACTTACTTTCTTGATAGCCACCAGTAGTGACGTAATATTATCGACTAAAATTACAGCCCGTATAAAGGGTTAATCGGTTTAAATTCCGAATCGAAGGTTTCATAGTGCTGTGCCAGAACAAATTAGGAACCCAATTACGTGAAGTGACTGTGCAATAATCGATCAAAATGAGGAATTTAAGGCCAGGTGGACCCTCCGTGGCGGGACGAATGGAGCACGTCAATCAATTTAATTAATTATTCGAACTGTGTCACAGGAAATGATCTTAAAGAAATTGGCTAATGTTTGTGGCGGTGTCTGCGATCAGACTGTCTTGGCATAGATTTATTGTAGATAAAATGTCGAAATGAACAGACAGTGAATGCAGTAGTCGACGAGAATATTAGGAATATAATAAATTCGGCGAGTTTTGTAGAAGTGCCTATGTTAATGTTGGAAGTAAAAACTTCTTACTTAAGTTGTGATTTTTAGCGATGTGTTTGTTAGTGGACGGCTGTTGTGACCCAACTTGGGAGAGGACTTTGTCCAGCAGTGGACCTCGATAGGCTGAGTTGATTGATTTGTTATCCATAGGTTTAACAATTTTTGTGATATAATTCTATAAAAAAATATTAATGATAATATTTCTGCAAAACGTAATTTAACATTACTTACCATAAAAAAATCCCCGACTGTAAAATTGTCACCCCCACCCCTTACAACTTTTAAATGGCTCGACTGTTTTTTTATCAAACATGCCTAAGAACTCGCACATAATCCACCTCTAACACAAAACAAAGTAAATTAAAATCACTGGAATTTGATGCCACAGACATCCCGACAGACACGCTAAACTTACAACACCCCTCTTTTTTCGTGCATTAAAAATGAACCTGCAAAACATAATCAAACACAAATAACTTCTTATATCACTTCCTACACCCACAGCAAACGTCTTTGAGAAACGAGTGCGATAAATTGTGTTACTTGATAGCTATCCCTTTACAGACCATTGAGGCATTGCCGCAATAAAACTAGTTCACCGATGAGACAGCGCACTCTATACGTATAGCACCATCTCTTTCCCACAGTCTGACTTTAAGAGGTGTTAGTATAGCCCCAGTGACGTTTAAAGGTGTTAAAATAAGGCTATTCAGTTTATTCGTGGATATTGAATGATCTATTCATACGTCGTTTGGAGAACTGTTAGTCGTAAAAGCGTATTAAATAAACATAGGATCTAGTTAGTTTGTTTACTTTGTGGAGTAGAGTGTAAATGTGAGTTTGATACATGTTTCGTAGTCAGCAGATGTTACCTTGTTAAAAACGGTAACGTATAAAGATATAGCAAAAATAACAATTTTAGGTCATTAAGATTACAGTACGTTTAAAAAGTATTTCGTATCTTTTGTTTTTTAATTTTTTTCAACAACAAAAATGACAACAATTAACTTGCTTTAAAGTTTGGGAGTTTTCAAGTTTGTGTATGTGACTTGAATGTTTGGGAAGTGACACAAGAATTAAGATTCTTAATGGGAGAGTCGTTTGTTTTTTTGGAGAAGCAAAAGTAGATTGTGTACATTTGTTTAAAAAGTCTGATTCCTCCTTTAAGTTTGATTCTATTAACTGATTTCTGCTGATCATAGTACCTAGTCCTATGCATTCTGAAACTGTATCGCTATGGTAGACCACAGGTCATCTAAGGGGACAATCACCCTACATTCCGCGGACGCGGTGTCGGTCGCCGTGTAAGGTAATGTGCATATCGGCCGCAAATTCCCGACGTTAAGCATTAATTTTAAGAGGGTATCATGGTGAGCGTATCAAATAATAGGTAGGTTTTTTTTGCTGTTTTTTGTGTTTGAGTTTTATAAGGTAATTGTGTTATGATGTGAATTGAATCAGGGCCCTAATTCTGCTATTTACAAGACTATTTACAAGAGAATAAGAATAGTTTCAAATTTAACCGAATTGCCATTTATTTATCGGCCATTGTAAATAGCAGAGTTTGGGCCCTGTAGACGAGGTTTTATTCTCTAATGTTAGTCTCTTAACTTAGTAAACAAGGTTAAAAGCTCTCTTTACGATGCAATGTTAAACAAAAAATAGTTTTCATAGTTTAAAATTTTGAAGGATGATCTTTAATAGATAGAATACTCTACAATACATTCCAAGTGAAGTTAACGAGTCGTGTTGTCACAAAAGAATCGGATGTTATTATGATGACAGTTTCCGATCCCTAATTGGCTTGTAGAAAAGAAATAGAAAGGTCATGCTTTATTAACGATAGGTGACTCACATTTCATTCACAAAAATTGCGGTTTAAAAACAGTATCGAACTCTATAAAAATATTTTCATTGACATGTGATTAGGCTCTAATTGGGAAATAATCTTGGACTAAACGAACACAACAGGGTCAAGTTTAAGGCTTTCTTATATCACCAAAATATTATTTTGAACGGAAAAAAAGTATTTGTTTTTTGATATCAAGTTTCCATAAATAGGTAGCCACTCAAAGAAAGTTAAGTGATACTTTTACTGCGTCTGAAACAACTGACGATAATGCTACATCATGTCCGTAACGAGGTGTTTATGCTTAATTCACTCATTTTTAGAGATCGTCTCCTGTTATTTAAATACGTGGACGATCAATATTCAAAGTGTAAAACTTATACGGTAGTTAACGGTAGTTAGGTATCAATATCATGTGTGATAATCAACATAACATAACATATCTACCATTTTTATTATGTGCAGGTATAATTTCAAGGGAATTAACGCGTACCTAACATGCTTTTATAACAAAATCAATTTTTGGTATTGTTTTATTTCAATTAAATTTTATTCAATAAATTTTGTTTAGCAGTTTTGTCTTTTACTGTACCTGCACTTTTGTGTGAATTTTCTAAGGTTTTATAATTTGTACTCTCTACTCACCAGAATTATCTCTTACCAATATCTACCTATCGTTGCTTCATAAGTTGCCTAATTTCATCGTGACGTCACTTGCAGGTGTTGCATACCTTACTCACTTGTACACCTTCGTTTCATACGTCATAATAAGAGCCCATACACGGACTGCTCGATATGTCAACCTCTGTCGTATCACAAGTACATCCCGCTCGCTTTTTGTTTTGTCAGCCGCTCGAAGCAGTTAAATTACTTCAAACTAACAATATCTCTGGTATAGAAACTTACTTATCATGCTGTTGCCATTGAAAATTCTGTCCATGACTCTGTATCAAATACTAGCAGTTTGTGTATTGGCTGTACGGATAGCCGAGGGGTTGAGGCCACCGCGTTATACCTACTGAGCGCGACACGTCGCCTTATCCTCAAATGCTTGTTCTGAGTCTGGGTGTTTTCGTGCATGAGACTTGAAAGTTTGTGAAACAACCGCTCTATAAGGGTTAAATTCCTTAATCTGGAGTAGGCTCTTTTTATTATATCATGGCCTTAAGCAACACTCATACGAAACTTAAAAACAGCTGCCGACTATAAGCATGGCCACTGAAAGCCCCAGTAAAAACACAAAACTATACGGTACCGACTAAGTATACGCTTGGTCTGAACGCGACTTTACATTTCCATAACCCAAGCATACCAAAGTAAGCAAAGAATAACGCGAAGAAAACTTATTATGAGATACGAGTGAACCAGATGTTTGTAGAAATTATTACAGAACTTTATTTGTGCAGCTGGTGTAAAACTCAAGTGCATAAGAAAGTACATTAATTTGTCTCGTAAAAATGACGAACGCGAGGAAAGTTTTCGTTTTAATTTGGATACTGGATGACTTGAGTTATTGTAATACAATGTACTTGTATAATATATTGTTTTCGAATTTATAGAGTCACTATGTTGTTGGTATGTATGTCGTTTTTCTGTTTGATGGCTCATATAAAATTTATAGAATAGTTTACTTAATAACGAATTGCTTAACTTGCCTGACATTTTTTCGCCTTGCTCCAACAGCCGTTAGATGAGTTACAGCCATTGTTAGCATAGCAATAAAAAAATATGTTGTTTTTTCTTTTGGAACAAGAATACTTAATAATATTAAATTTACTTTATTTTGTATGAAAATTGAAATGGGTAATTTGGTTATAAAGAAAAAAATGGATAAAATGTTTAAAAATTGTTTATTTTATAAACAACTTAATTTACAAACAATGTCATAACACTTGACTGTAGAGTCCTTTAAATACAACATTTATATTATATAACTACATACAAAAATATTCTAATATCACAGATCTTTTTATAGACATAATTTGTATACAGGGTTAATATACATCTCAAAAGCATACACTACCGACCTTTCTATCTGATTATAATTCTTTATAAAACGTATTTTCTTTGTAAAACTAATATCACAACCTAAACTATGTTATAAAAATCTTCAAAAAAAATATTTCTTTTATAAATGTGCTTTTGTCAATTGGACTTCATATTGCACTTTTGAGTACTATGGAAGATTTTTCTTCGTAGATTCCGGAGAAGATGAAGTTTTTATTCAAACGTTATCTTGGGCAGAACTTGAAGTGGGGAAATAGGAAACAATGCAACGACAGGAACCTGCAACAAAGGGAGAACTTTATCTATGCGATCTACTTCGTTCTACTTCGTCATCCTCATTTGTTTCGTCTAAAATGATGCGTTGATGGACAAATGGTATAAAGACAAAAAGTAAGTACTTAAAATGATAATGCTCTGAACTAAGTATTGATAAATATTAGTCGTAAATCGACAAAATACATAAAAGCTGAAATTGTTATTTTCACATTAATGCTATAGTTTGTAAGAACTATTTTTACGACTGTTAAAGTTTCCTTACCTAGTCGGATCATATCTCGTGTCGAATCCCGGCACATTGATAACATTCATTTTGTCCTTTGGCCCCGAATAACTAAAAGAGATTTGATCGCGGAATGTCTCCATTGGCAGCAACTTCATCTGCTCCAAATGTGAATGAAACTCCGGTACTAAAGTTAAATTTTTCTTCATCAGATGCTCTGTAATATGAAATATTCTGCCTGTTAACACTTTCAAATAGATTACTTGCCATTTTCCATAAAAATATATTTAAAATAAATTCTCACCTATTATAAAACCCATGGAGACGTCATCTGGTAACCGTATGCCTTCACAAACACTGATGAACCGGCCTCCACTGTAAGAAAGAAACTATTGAAGCTAATTTCCAAAATAAATTACCTATAATAACAAAACAAAAGCCACAACAATTTCGTACTGTTTAAAATGCTTGAGAGCAATTTGTGGGATACCTTTTGTCGTGTAAAAGGAATTAATGTACTAATAGCGTTATTACGTTTTAATTAAAAAGTTTAAAGCCCTCACCTCGCAACAGGTAACATTTTCAAAGCCAAACTCCTGCTTATGCAAAATCCGGCACCACCCGTGGCGAACCAGAATGCAAACAACAGCTGAAACAAATTACAACTTTTATAACAAAGTTAAAAATCAATTTGTGAAAAAGAGATCAAATTTTGCCGTCATATGAATAAATGAACAAAAAGTTGAAAGTATGACTCAATTGAAGAATATAGACTCACATAGACGGTACATGGATCTTGTGCAAGTCGGAGTACATTGCGGGCCCTTTAGGTTTTTATCTCGTTAGTGATCGAACATCGACGGCAATGTACCGCAACTTGCATGACATTTTCGCACATTTGTTGTGAACTATTTGACTACTTAAGTAGACATACAAACCTTTTCAGTAGGCTTGTTATAAATATGAAGCGGCTTGTTGACAGATGGCCGTCCCAAGTACCAGTCTTCTTGATGATTGTACTTTTGTAAAACGGTGACCAGACGAGGCACGTTCACGTAGTTGTCATCGTCGAAATGGCAGAACCACCTGTTGACAAACAAAAGGGAATCTTGTAACAATTTATTTTAAGGCACTTTTTGCTATAACAGTAAAATTATTGTCCGAAGCAGATTATAAAAACGAACGATAATTACATGAACGTCGAATGTAAAGACGACAATTAACGTAAAAAGTTTATTAGGCTGGTACTATACGATCATGGAATTACGACAATTAAAGATGGTAGAGGAGCCTCCAACTGTAAAAGAAATACTCATAACTTTATGATAACCCAATGCATTTGAGATCGAGAATTACTAAAGAGGGTAATTTACCTCAAAAAGTGACTACAGAGGTAGCAATTTTCAGACTTAAATTGCAGCCACAATCAATAAAACGGCAAAAATGAACTAACCAGAATTAGTGCCAAATCACGGTGTCGTGTAATCCCGTCCTTATTGACGCCATAAAGGCAACCGACAATTTAAACGATCATCAAACAAGTGCCTACATCCATGAAAACTCGAAGTTAGCCGTCGCACCTGCATCGAGAGTCATTGAGGATAATAATTGCGACTACAGAGTGTTTATAAAGTAGTACGTTAAAGAATTCTGCTTCGGGTGCCAATAATTAGCGTTGCGGTGTAATTTACGGACATTAAGCTCGCCGGCAAATAACAGGAGCTGCGTATACGCAATCCGTGACCACATATTGCAATATGGCGTACGACAAATGGCCGCGACTCGCCAACTTATAATCTGGATCGGGTTTCTTGCATATCGTGTTTGCATTTGCGAAATTGGATCGTTTGAAGCGTATTTCTTGCAAGACAGCTGTTTAATTACGGATCGTAACTATTTATTACTGTAGACCTCAGCTTAAGTATATTATTAAGTGAGCAAGACTCAAACCAATTATCCACTGGTGTATGATTTCCCTATCCGCCTATAATTGCTATTCAATGTGCTTACTAAGTTATTTCTGTTTCCTTTGGTTCTGAACAATTTGTTCATGATTAAAATAGCCACGAGGGAATACGTATAACTATAAGTTTTGTTACTACCAATTTTGTATGTAGCAATTTAGTTTTTGACGTTTCTAGTGAAGTTCACACCGTTACCGTACGATAATCCTATTACGGTCCACCTGGGACCAATAAAACGAGCTATTCGATTCCTAACCGCATCATATATTTTGATGGTTTACTACCTAACTCCTGGTTTTTGAAGCTTAGACCGTGTAATTCGCTTGTGAGATAAGCTCACTTTAAAGTACCAATTTTACTTCGAATATTCGGAACATTTATTTACGTAAGTACTTACTTTAGAATGCCAATTTACCTAGACAAGTCACTAAAAGCTCTGACTAAAAAAAGACTTGTTTTTACAGAGTATACTTTATTTCTAATAGAATTAAAGCATGTCGAGAAACTAATCTACTACACAGGTAAACACTTTACAAAAAGTATGGAAGTAAAGAAAAACCGTGCGCAAATACACCCATTACTGAACGAGATAAGCCTTGACGCACTGAAAGATACGACCATGAATAATATATTACATAGCTATGTAGAGCTACGAGAAACAAACAAAACTTCATGTACGTAATCAAGAAGTTCACGAATCGCTTACTCAAACTAAATAAAAGTATGTTTTAGGAAATACTCTCGCAATTACAACAAATCTACTACGTGCCACGGTATCCTTATTCCCGACATAAAATCAAACGGTCCCTTTGACCTTGCGACTCTTACAAGCCTCGCATTCAGCCCATTTCATTTGTTCCGGAAGAACTGCCTACAAAAGATCACCGCATCAGACGTTTATTACGAAAGGTTCAGACTCGGTTTTATGGACAAATTGATGCGTGGGCAAAGAAAATTAATGGGCGCAAGTAACAGGACTTGAGCGACACATTTCAAAAGCTTGGCTTACAATTCTAACCCTGTGAATTGTGTATCACAATTCGAGCCAAGGATAATTGTTAGGCGGCGAATAATTAATAGCTTCATTCGAGATTGAATGTGTCTATTAAATTTTTGGCCGGAAATGGATAATTATTTTTGGTATTTGTGAGTACACTTCAACACCGATTTTTTAAACTACGAGAATAATGTACGAGGAAAAGGCGTAAACTCGAATTAGAATAATTGCACCATTATCGACGTGTTAAACCTCTCGTGTTGTTCTCAAAAATGTTGACACACATAATTGAACAGCCTTCGTGTAGAGAAGGCGCAAGAAATACAAGAATGGTGTATTGAAATGTGATACTAATGCGTTTGGGGTTGCACTTCACATCACAACTGTGGGAATAAACCAAGCAGTTTCAACAAAAACATGAGTTGGTTCTGTCAGTTCTGTGTAAATGCGTGAAAATTATTGTGAGCCCAAAATAATATTGGACTTGCTCTTCAAAAACCATTAACGTTTGTTGTTTGTGTTTGAGCGTTGAGCTTCGTTGGTGACGCTGTTGTCTACTGATTAAAAAGGTCTTCGACACGCTTCGGGTTTAGCGAAACACTCTACTTTCGAATGACTAAACAAATTTTAGAGGAGAATCGACTGTGTTCAAGTTTTTACCACAAATACTATCCACCTTTGAAATAGACTGGAGAAAACAGACATATTTCCTTTTCCAGCGGCGGCACAAACGGGAAGAATTTTAATCTTATTCTAAAATTGCTTCATGTTCTTTTTGAAAAATATCTTGTGCAGCATCGTCAACCGTTTTAAATTCTCGTTGGAAATGTTATATTCCTCTCAGTTATAAACTTGAGCATTGGACAAGTTATACCAAGTGTAAAAGCGGAAAAGTTTTTGTTAACCATAATACGATCATTAGAATCGTCGAACTAAAGTTTCGTGTTCAATATTTAAACAGACAGCGGCGCTTCTAAAAACAGAAGTTAAGAGCGTTTTGTTTTTAGTGAAAACATTAAACTTCTTCACCGCGGGTACTGATTAAGAGTGCGGTTTAGAAAAACTGAGCACCGCTCGTTTTACTAGAATAATATTGTCGTAGTAGAGAATGCTGCTTTTTATGTTTTTTACTTCAGAATCTTTATTTTATTTGACTGCATTACGGACAAGCTTACTGAATATGGAATCTTGCATCAACATTTTAAAGTAAAATTCAACATTAATGTAGTAAATACGAATGGTGAGTATGGTTTGATTTTCCAATAAGTATCTGCAAGCTCGGTCAGTGGGATTTGAAAACAAATTGTTTGCGAGCTCCAGCGGCCACTTGAATTACGATTCCCACTCTTCACCGAGCTTCGTTCATTTGTTTGCATCTCATTTACACGTTTCATTTCCTTCCCTTCATCGAGAGTATTATCGGTTTTTACTTAAATATTGGTTCTTGCAATAAATGTAGAGATTTCATCTTCATTGTTGTGATGTTAAAAAATATTTTGTTACTTTTTATATTATCTGCTTTGTTTTGCCTGTACAACAGTATTTTTTAAAAGCGAGCATTTTATAACAAGCCTTCAAGATCTACATTTGCGAACTCAACTAACCGTGGGATTACAATTATTAGCAAAGTTTCTTTCAAGTAATTGTAGGCTAGCATCCAAAATTTATAATTACAGTTCTGATTAATTCACATCCATCATTCGTCTAATTCGGCTAACAAACGTTATTTTGATTGCGTTATAATTGCTGAGATGTGTCGTTGTGATGGATTGGAGAACACTATGGCACCCCATCATTAAGATTGACGAACAGAATGCTTCACCTGGGGCTATGCTAGCATGCACTGAATTGGAATAGCGGACCAAAAATGGTACCTTGGGGAACCCCGTGAGAATCTTGTAGGAAATAATTTGTTTGGCTTTGATGAAGCTTTATTTTTTTAAATGTATAAAAGAAAATGATTCTTGATTTTCCAGTGATAGAGGTGATGGAAGTATATTATAGTAAATTTTTTGCCCAAACGTCGATGGTTTCATATAAAGAAGGTTGCAACTACAATATAAAGATGACGTAAAAGTCTAAAACTGTTTAAATAAAGTACTCCTTAAAATGAAAAAGAAAAAGAAGAATCCTTAATGAAACAATATTGGTAAGGTTACCAATAACTCAACCTATAGGAAAACTAAAACGATCAATATGAACGAACAAGCACAAAAGTTGCTGTCATAAAAGAATATTACTTATTCAGGTTTATAAGATTTGCGTCCACTAAGAAAACAATCTCAGCTAACTATCGGACAAACACGCTTATCTTGTTAAAGTTTCAAACACGTTTCCGATAAATAAATTTATCGACAAAGTCAGGCGCGAAAATAGCTTTTATATCTAGGAGAATACGAGCTAGAGTATCGCTAATGAAATAACAATAACAGTTAAAACTTTGTCGTTCTTAAATGGGTCTTGTGGTGCACGAAATAGGAGTCAAAATAGTTTTTAAATTGGAGAAAAGTTTTGAAAAATTGGTACTCACTTTTTACCGCTTTCTAGAAAATGGTCGTACTCCACGGATGTTTTACAGCATAGATGTTTTCGCTGATGTGAGTCAGAACAATTCGTGTTTACCATGTGCCCGTCTGTCAACAAAGAGGTCTTATTACAATGGTGTAAGGTTCAAAATATCAAAAGAAATTTCAGCTACATTTGTTTGGCTGTAATATTTTTAAAGTTTGCAACTACTTACTTGTTTGACGTTGATGTTGCGGGTTATCTGTGTCTGTGAAGAACCATGTCTGAAACAAAATAAATTAAATTATAAATACAAATATTAATCACGATTTAATGGTTGAAACCACAGTTTATAAAATGTAAAAATGAAACGCGTATGTGGATCGTGATTTGGTTTGATAAAAAATGGACGTATAATTTTATTTATAGGTAGGTTTTTTTTTCACTATAATGTGTTCGAGATTTTTGACAAATTATAGTGACCTTAACTTTTAGTAATATATTAATTCAGTACAAACAGCAGTTATATTTAAAAATATAAGCTTCCTCGCATTTGATAGAAGTTATCACATAAAAACTAAAAGCGTTACAAACCCTGAGACATGTTAACACCTCAGCTGTGATGCCGAATAAATTACCAAAAAATATTCGTGTTTTATTGTTCACATAATAAACTTTGGAATAACCCTTATTTGGTAGTCTGTGACGGTTATGTAAATTATTCTTTATGGCGTTTTGTATTAGTAGAAACATCACTGTAACAAGTAGTGTGGTAGGGACCTATAGTACTATAATCTGACATAAGTATACATTGTCATCAATTTTACGTTAACTGTAATTAATGATTAGCCGTTATATTTACTTTTATAAAATTAAGTGAAATTACATATTATGTGGCCCCTGATATTATACAACCGTAATTAATGCGCTCGCATGAATTGAAAGGACATTACAAGAACATGTTGAAAATATATTGTTTGCTTTGACTTGTCTGCCCCATAATTCATAACATTATAATTTACCTTCTCCATTCACTTAGCTAACAGACACACACGTATTTCTCTACATCAATCTCCAAGGCAACCACATCGTAAACAAAAATATAAAACAGAAAAAAAACAAAAGAAATTCTCGTAGATACAGCAAAAAATCTTTAACGTAAAGAACAAGCTTTTAACCCAAAGAATCTTCAGTAATAAAATGTAGCGTCAATAAAATAACATTCACGGTTTTTTATAGCTAATACCACGGAATATAAATGAGTATTGCGTATTTTCTTAACACCTAAGTAAATACTAATCCCTACGGAATCGTATGAAAGTCAATATTTAAAGTTTGTTTAGGGACTCGTCTGATAGTTTCTGCTTTCTATAAAGACCACCAAGTTTTTTATTTGGCAGGACATTACTTCGATTTAATATATTGTTTTTATCTCGCGGTTTTGTTGGCTTTCCTGAAGCCCCTATTCGTTGTAGCGTTATGTTATTAGCATGTTGCCATTCTACTAAATACTACTAATATTACAAGTTAAGTTTGGATGCATTATTTGTTCCTCTTACACACAAAACCTGCAAAACCGATTAAGATGATGGTACGCAGATTGTTTATAATCGGGATCAACGCAAGATCTTTATAACGATTTCAAGTTCCAACAGTTTTGGTTTGGAGCGGGCGGGCCCGTTACTGAATCAATATTTAATCAAACAAAATAAATACCAACCAAAATAAAAAAAATGACTACCTCTTTAGTTTCATAATTCTTATAAGTTTTACTTAGAATCAATAAGAAATTTGAGTAATTTAACTAAAATATAGCAAACTACTCACCCTTCAAATTAGTATACAAAAGTTATTTCTTCATAATATCCCTACAAAGAAATCCTAACGAGCTATGTAGCCTCTATAATATAAACAGACGCTATCATACCTCAAGGACTTACACAGATTCACCTCCATATAAAACTCGACACAATGAAAATGACACGACGTTTGGTGTTCACGACCTCAGCTATATATAGACTACACAATGTTCAGTGCTCGTACTGATAACTTCAATTTATAAAGGCCTTGCCCCAACAAAGGGACCTTAATAGGGCGTATTTTGTTAAACCCTCGCGTTAACGTTGTGTAACCAGATGAACTGAAGCTTTGATATTTTCGTCTGTTTATATTAAATGTTTAGTATTTTTTTTAAGTTAAGTAAGGCATATTTTTGTGTGTTCAATAATTAGTATTTAGAAGGTAAAATAATAAAGAAAATTTGAAGGAGGCGTTTGTCCTGCAGTGGGATACATTAAATTTCATTAAAAATTGTCAATAAGTGCAACATCTTATGTTGAGACATGAGATCCAGTCACCATTCAACATTCTTCTTTACTTTATAGTCAAACAAATATACTAAACCGAAACACAATTTCGATCCTAGCATCAAATATGATGAGTTTGCTGAAGTTCGGTTTAGGTATCCAAGTATAAATTAATAGAGGGGATCTAGTATTTAGGGCGGAAAACCCGCAATCTCGTTGCCTGTTGACAAAACACGCCCGACAAGCAATATCTTGTTCTGTAAATACCTTTGACGAAGAAATATAGTCTCTAGAAGAGGATTTTTATGTTGGATGTGATGTGAGTGCAATGACCATTGGATTCGGGAGGCTTAATTGCGGTGTTATTAGATAAGTTGTAGTGGATCTGTCAAAATTAACTACAAAGAACAAGAGATGTGATAAAAGGGTAGGAATTACAAAAATAAATAAATTACAGCTGTTCCTAGGTATTAAAAAAGCAGTTTGCAAATTATTTTTGTTCTTAGTATTTAAATATACAAAAACAGTCATTTTTAATCCCGAAACTTTACACGAATTAATATTCAGATGGGATGGGCAAGAATGTAGGATAGAAGTAGTAATAATAATAAGGTATTTGTCAGAGCACGCAATTTATGAGAGTCAACTAAGGCCAATGGGTTAATATGGCGGGATAGTGGACGTAGGCGATGAGACAACTACTACTCATTTACTACAAACGTACTACACGAATGTTACAAAGTATAATTTGACTCTCAGAAACTGACATACTATATACCACACGATGCTTGGATTTTAAAAGTGACTACAAAAAAAAACAGAAGAATCGACCGACCGGCCCGGCGTGAACTACCAACCATCTCCAAACAAAATTGGTCAGCCTTGTGTGTGCACTAGGCAGTTTGTGATAAAAACAATTAGCAAATAGCCCAAAATATGGCAAGTAAGTGGGCTGTAAAGCATTATTGATTAAACATTTTTCATTTGCCACATTAATCACACTTCTTCAATTAATACTTTTAATCTGCTTCTTTTCTTACTCCTTTCTCTATAAAGTTCACAAAAAAGCGTTCTTCTACAAACAATACTTGATACACTTTCCAGTTCCCAACATCTGCTTTGTGTTCAGCAAATAGCATTAGACAGAGCGGGGTTTGTTCCCGACATGTTTGACTAAGGTGCCGACTGCCAAGACGCGTCATGTAACGCTGCACCTATACAATCATACACCAGTTTTGTTTAATGTGTATATTACTTGTGTAATTATGGCAAGTTTAAAGTTATGGTTTAAAGAGCCCAGACATCGAATCAGGATTGATAGAGAAGCAGAGCAAGGGTAAAGGGCATTTTTTGGAACATACATTTTATATGAAAAGGTTTGCTGTGTAGAATAGATGATTATTGAACTGTACCATAAATTATTGAATGGAAAAAATTAAATTATACATAAAGCAGGTGGTAAATTATAAATGGGAATCCGAAATTTTGCAATAACATTGCTGTATTAATTGATAGCAATCATTTTCGATGAAATCAAAAACGACTTTCATCAGTAACGTGGCGACAAAACCAAAATAAATTACACATCCGAGATGTATCCGCAAAAGCAATTAAAGAGTAATTCGAACAGCATAAAGGCGTACTTGCAATTTTAAATGACAAACCCAAATCTGATTCACGATTAAAATCACGAATCATAAAATAGTAATAAACTTGGCAATGTTTTGCACATCAGCATCAGAAACAGTTTTTATTAACAAAGATTCATGGACAGCAAATACAAAATCACTTTTGAAATTATAGGACCCAGGACCACCCCGGCAGAACCTGTTTCCTTCAGTTACCCGTTGACGATTATAACAGTTATAAGTGGACAAATAAATAATGACTTTAATGCATACGGGGAAAGTTGATACAAGTGATTCGATGCAAAGCTCTCCACTTGAAGTAATGAGATAGAAAAAGAGATAGTTAAGGAAATTGATTTGTTGACTAGTTAATAGACTATTTCTATATTTCTATTAGTTTGTCATTGCTCGATCTATGTGCTATTCAATGTAGCCTATTAAAGTTTTTTTGAGCTGCAATAAAAAACCAGTTGCAGTTAACAACCTGAAATGCAGTCATACTTTCCATCTACCTATTTATTGTAAATATATATATTTTTTAATTATTATATTAACTAAAATAATAAAAAAAGTATTTATTTTCTCTTTACATGTCTTTAGATGAAATACATCTATTAGAATACCTAAATATTGTTTTCTTAATTAGCTTAATGCTTGTGCGTCACTATGATTAAAATACGCCCAGGGTGGTCAAGATATGTATGAATTATTTATAAATTATTTGCAACAATATTATGAAGATTGACAACTAGCGTAAAAAACAAACACTCCTTAAACTATTTCCATTTCCAACAAAACATCGTATAATTATATAGAACCTACTATTTTTGGTCTCCCTACCAACTTATTCAATTCCAGGTACTTTGTTTAACTGTAACCAAAATCGAGTCCAAATCTTATCACAAGTTCTCAAACTAAAGTTAAGTCACACAATACATCCGTTGACTTCTCGGAATGTATTAATACGGTGCTGATAAGCTCGGCTGGAAGAAATGCGATATCCGCCGAAGCTGTTTAAGCAAACGTTTAGTATAAACGTATCATATGCGAGCTGATAACAACGTGGTTATGTGTCTTGAAGGTTGGCGTTACATTTCGAGGATTTCTGTCGGAATATTCGTGTCAAAATTGCAACGGAAGACATTTGGGACTTCCATTTTGAATGATTTGACTGTTAACATTTGAAACATAACAGGTATATATTATATTAACGTTTACCTCGCAACACAATCAGCAGACTCCACATGGCATTGCATGATTCAAACATAACAGGTGAATACGGATTATATTGACAAGTTCCAAAGGAGATATAAAAATCAAAATGAAGTAAGACGGAGTTTTTAAGTTCCGAAATCATAAGCAATTAAAAAAAAACAATTAAATACAATTTATTTTTAAAACTGCCATGGTGGAATAAACTGCAATCACTATCAAAAGTAAGACTGCAATAAATCGATAACCATTTATAAAAAAAAGCATTTATTATACTAAAATTACTGAATATTACAAACTAAAACTACTTAGTTCAGCAATAATGTATGAGCTTAGTAGACAATCTGTGGTAACACGTGAATGAACCCACTCGTTGCATGTGGACGGAACATGTTCGCGCCTAGCAACGATCGTGGCATCGGCAGGATGCAAGGGCTTATAACAACTCTTTATGGAGGTAAATGGGATCAGCTTCCATCTGTAGACTTACAAACACTTATGATGTTTACGTCGATGCTTGCTAAATTACGCGGCGGCAACGAGAAAACTTCTAAAAGTTACCTATGCAAATTTTGTTTATGTTTCTTCAATATAGAGAAAAACCTATTTAATGTATTATCACAATAAGTGCATGTTTAAGTTAGACAGTAAGTGACTAAGTAGATTCAATAGTAAATGTTTATAAAATGATATGATAATATCCTGAGCCGGCCGAGACATAACATTAACTCGATATCAAGTCGTGCAACAAGTGTTTAACAATACTGTATTGTTGCAATACAATAACTTATTTAACATCCGTTGGACGTTTTGGATTCGGAATCTTGGTCGAAACCATTTGGTTAAGCTTGCGGCGTTATAGTGAGTTATAGTTGTGAATGGAGTGGGTTCAGGGGGCGTGCCACTACCTCGCAAACTAACTTTTGAAGTTTTGAGAGAGAGATGTCGCTCTACGCCATGTAGAGCGCTGTCTTGCTTCAACAAGTACAACGATCACAATTTAGGGAAGAGGTGGAAGGCTCCCGGGATTTGGTGTATTATGGACAGGGTAAACAGGTTTAGGGGTTTATGAGAGTGCCTCAAGGCAAACAATATAAAATAGAGAAGATTAATTTTGTAAAGGAAGTAATTAATACTAAGATTTTGGGTGGCTTCACTTGGGAAACATTTTACCCGGCAGCAGTGTATTAAAAAATATTTTAAATTAGTTTTTTAAATAGGCATCCTGAATGTCGTTCTGCCTTATTAACTGTTTTGCTGTAACATAAGCTTCACCTTCGTATAAATAAAAGTAAACAGATTTGGAATCGTCTTTATCCGAAAACCAAACGACATTTTTAGCCCCAGAAATTAGAAGTTACCAAAACAAAAATAAAAGCCAAAACCACAATTCCCAATTAACAATAATTCAACTCAGAAAACGAGTTTACAACATGGATCATAAAATGCAACCGTTCCGTTTATAAATCAGGAACGTACGCCGTTCGGCCAAGAGTTGCTACAAAAGGGCAAAATCAAGTACACAATCACGTCACGTGTTGAGCGCGCGCCGTGCCACGCGCGGGTCTACAATGGCGCCGCTCCTGCGCCCGCGACGGATTAACGGTTCATTATGCACGCTCCAGATTCAGGAAACGCTGCCTCAATGGCCGCTGCACGAACACCGCCTATTGTTTTGCTAGCTTTGTTACCATTGCTCCCTTCAATAAATGAATTAGACGTCTCTGTTGAAGAGATAGTTTGATTGAGAGATATTACGTTGAAAATCACGGGATTCCGTTGAGATCTTTTGACTCCGATAAGGACTTGAAAGAAAGTTATCGAACTAACAAACTATAAAGTAGTAATAATGGATTTTATAGTGTAATACAGATTTCTATCATTGAATAATTTTTACCTGTGGTGATAGATTTTATCTTAACACACAACCCACTTACTGTGCCTGATACGTGGGCAAGAGAAGCCGGTAAAAAGATGTAATTTTAAAGACGTTAGGACATTAGAATATTCTTTCGATATACTAGAAACGTGTTCTGTGACTTGAATAGCAAGATTAATAGCTTCACAAAGAAATTTACATAATAGTGTTGTTTCGGTACCTAATAACCAGCATAGGAGCAGTATAAACAGAAATATACGATAGCAATTTGGAATAAGTGGCAGTGAACGGGTTTTTGGACTCCAATCGAATCCAAGCAATTTCGATAAATGAAGGTTGAATATGGGATTGAATTAAGACATTCTTTTCTAATTCCGAAACTAGATGGTATTGACTTTACGAACAAGTGGGTCCCGCTGGGAGTATTCTGGTGCATTTACGAGAGATTTATCGCCGCACTATTAGAAGTTCACTCTGCGGGTAGCCCCTTTATGGCTTATGTTTTATTATTATCGGAGTTTAGTGAAAAATTGTGACGCAAAGTTTAATTTATATACCAATAAGCAATAACGTCGTCTGAATTATCAATCAAAATGTTTGGATTGTGCTTGTATAAATTTACGCCATCGAAGCCGTTAAATATTTGGTTTTGGCGGGAGATTTTACAAATTCCGACACGAATACGTGTAGATGTTATTTATTGTTATCTTTTTATTGTGGCCATTCGGCGTCTTATTTAAATGTGTTTCGTGGTTGGTATTAGGCTTGTTTATTACATGTTTCTAATAATACAAACCTTACGAACTTGAGTATACTGAAATCTTTGTCACATTTTTCCAATTTATTCTCATTAGTGACTGATATTATGTAAATAGTGATCAATAGTGTATTGTTTGCATTATTAAGTATCTGTTTTTGTTTATGATTAATGGGCTCGATAAATACAACCTCATTATTTGACTGTTCAAATGTCATTACGTTTAAACATTAGCCAATAACATTGTCTATTTTTAGCTCTTAAGTACATTTGTTATTGGTAACTGTAATTTTATTATAATCATAATCCTTTGTAGGTATTTGGTTTCAAAACTAACTGTTACAATCATATGATCCTATAATTTATAATTTGTTTTATTCGTACCTGATCCTTTGCCAACTGGAACCACGTCTTCAATATAATCGGCAACCGTGAATATTGATAATGTTTAGATGTCTTCACACTTATAAAAATGTCATCTAACGTTATATTTTTATGTACACTGTCATATACGGTTGTCCTGACAGGTTCTATGGATAAATCAGACACTTGCACAGATCCCGCGCGACTTTCTTGGAAGTTGAAAGTAACGCCGCCTTGGTATACTAATAAGCTGCAGTATCCCAGAGTTATCAGCACAGCTGCAGCCTTAAACATTCTGCGCGGAGCCATGCCAGAGGCGGCTGGCGCCAACGCACCGATAAGCTTGCGAAACCCTAAACACCTTTTCACTCATCTGTTGACTTTTCTTATCGAAACACTATTGATAAACAGTGGTCAGACGTTGCGCTCAAATCGACAGCGCTTCGGCGCCAGAGAACGGTTATAACTAAATAAAATGTAGCACAGACGGCAAGCATACGCCCGCGCCCAGCCGCAGCCGTCCCCACCACGTGGTGCGAGCGAGAGATCGCATACACCCTTCTCTGTCCGTCCGAAGGGTCTACCTGCGCGTGCGCCTGCTCCTTCGTCATGCCCGCGGCGGCGACACCCTGTCAAGTGTTCACATAATAGTTATCTACAACATCGAGAAATCGTCTTGATACGACCAATTTTATGGTCAATTATTTTGAATTTTTCATCTCTTGAACAATGAATTTTATTATATGATGGCGAAGTCTATAATATTTTAGAGCTAACCTACAGAAGCTTTTCTACTTTTAAAGTGTTAGGGCATAATTTGATTTTTAACTTCTGTGGGATGACTGTAAATACTCGAATTTCGAATTAAAGTCACGCTATTTATCGTTTTTAACTTAACCATTGCCGTGCGAGACATGGCGATTTATCGTAATTAGCCGAAACATCAGAACCTTTCCAAAATTTCACCGCGTCATCGTCCTAATTTGTTTCCATCGGTGGACAATACTCTATTGTGGTACATTGGACGTTCGTTGCTCGAAGCCACTCTGGGACCGTGGGTGGTAATGAAATTACGAGCTAGTCATTGTTGCATTAAATTCAACTCAAATTAGATAATGAAAGAAACTGGTAACCGACTGAGATTAATAGCGTGATTCCGCCGGTTAGAGCGAATTGGTATTAATTAATTTCTCTTTGTGTTTTGATTCAATCACGAAAAATATTACACGTCTTATTAAAAGTTAAATGCATTGTACAAGAGACGATGATAGATTGGTATTAGAAAAAAACTGATAGAAATCCAGCGGCGTAATCGGAAACGACAGCAAAAGTAATTGTCTTATTTTCTTATAGGAGAGCTTGGATCTGATACGACTTGAAGCATGTTTCTGGGGTCAAGGGCAGATAAACAACAGCAGAATCATCTCCAGAAACAAACGAATAACATCTTTCACTCGGCCAAAGCTAGCATCATAAACGAATCGTTTCAATAAAATAATGATCCTAAATGAATCAAACTGGTTTTGCCTCATTCGGACTTCGGATTTGATCAAAAGTCCTCGCAATTACTTTGACGATGATCGAAAACAACGAAACCAGCAATATTAATTGTCTTCTATTGTGCCAGCAAACCGTTCCCACTGGCATTTGTTTCATTGAGGTCAAATGAAACAACAATGAAATAACGTTTTCTTTGATTATAGATTTCTCACACTTTCCAATTTGTTTACAATGTACATTTTCATCAACACTAGATATTTCTGGCTTCCTATTCAAAGTTATGACTGTACTTACCACAGAAATATATTATTTGTATGAATAAACCAAGCTCGCTACATTTTTCAAACTGTTTAAGGTAAGTATAAGTAATTTAAAATTTAGCCCGATATACTTAAAATCAAACTGGAAATGTGTCATAACATGGCAAAGTCACCGTTGTTTACATGGACAATGGCAGTCGTTTTGCAAAAAGTTTCTGTTACAAAGTGTATTTATTGAAATCTCAGAAATGTTAATGTCTATTCCTGAGATTGGGTTATTTGCTAACCCATGAGTTCCTAACCTGCGTTATAGAATGACAAAGAATTGAGCGTAGTCATTTATACTTTATTAATCCATAATGTAGATACTATGCTAGTTTTATGGATTTAAAGCCTGTGTTCTGGGGGGTTTCTCAAACAATACAAGTAACCTGCACAGAAACTCAGGACCAGCATTCGAGGATCACACAGAACCTTGTCCAACGCGGGGTTCCAAACCGCGACATGTCACATTTAGTGGGTTTAGCTTGGTGACCTCAACTACTTGGCTATCCACGATAAACTACTAGTAAAAACTAAGCACTCTATAGAGAAAAACACTATAAAAGTACATTGTGGAAGAAATGTACTAAATGTAATAAGAATAAAATATTTACGACATAGTAAAACAAGGAGTAAGTTTAATGGACAAAAAGTCGCTTTGTATGGTAATACGTAATAACCATATACCGAACTAACCGAGCTTATAGGAATCTCAATTAAAAGTGGTCCGGTTAAGCCGATAGCTGCGGTATCTTGTTAATTAGTTATGACCAATTTACTTCCGAATAAAGCCATGAAAATGTAAAAAGGTCGCAATGTGGGCGGGCCTTCTTGGTGTTACCGATAAAAGGTTTTAAGGTTTTTTAAATTTAAGGCCAAGATTTAAATTTGGTTTTTTTGAGTATTAGTCATATTTTTGGGACAGGTTTATGGAAAATGTTTATGAAGGCTTCTTCATCGTTTGGCTGTTTACATTGTGACGTATGGTATCTTCGCGTGAGTATAAGCGGTTTAATAGTTTTAACTTAACTAACATGTCTTGTTATAAAAATATTATGACAGTAATTCAGTTATTTTATGCATTCACCATCTTTCTACTTAAGTTTAGATTGTCGTATCGAAATTGATAATTTTAAATTTCTTAAATTTTATTCGTATTAAAATTAACGGATTACACACGAAAGTTGCGGACCTAACCATGATCATGACTTAAACTTAAATCTAATTAAAAATAATGTGAAATAAACCTAATTACTACTCGAAATTTTGAAAAATTGCAAAAACTTTCTTAGATACCCTTTTCTATAGAAATCGAACGCAAAGTTATTTCCTTCTATACTTGTTGTCCAATACCGATGGCCTAACACCAAAACGTCAACGTGATTTTAGGCCATCGCGAACGTCCATTACATGTCAAAAGAGACCATTAATGGATGCATTATCTTAATGACCCGAGAACTGTAAAGAGTGCTGCAGGTTTGTGACGGGTAAAATGTTATGTCCAAGTCAAATAGAAATTAGTAGTATCAGTAATATCTATAAAAAAATATCAAATATAATTTCATCGCTGGAAAAGTATAGATCATTCGAAAAATGTGAGAATAACTTGACAACGAAGCTGGAAGAAGATCTTTTGAATCACCTGTGGGAGTCACGTACTGATAATGACAAAAATCCCAAAAAAGTATGTCACAATTTTTATCCAAAAAGTATCTATTAATATTTATTCAACCCAACAATTTATTCCAACATTATCGCGGAATACACATGCATATGTTTCTAATGATGCGGTCACTTGGCTTTACAAATATTCCAAACATGTGTACGGATTACATTACCATAAAACGCTTTTTTGATTGCCAAAAACATTTGTTCTGACACAACAGTTTCTGTGCTACATTGTGTTTTGTCACAGCGTAGGTTGCTTGGTTGACATAAAATAATATCTATTGTTTGGGATCAGGTGATTCTGGCGATCAAAGTGATGTATGATCGGAGTTTCAGCAAGATAAGACGAATTATAATGGATAGGAAATATAGCCAAAAACATACGAAACACACGAAAAGTTTCCTGCAAACAAGACAGATATTATAAAAATAGACGTGTGGCACTCGGAGACTGCCTTTGTCATACTATTGCATAGTATATTTTATCAACTTATGCAATTATAATTATATATTGTTATGGGGTTTTTTGTTACGGAATTTCTGGATTCGGTCTCCACGCTCAAGGCCCGCGATAGAAGCTAAGCAATAGCTTTAAAATATTTTAAATGCTGCGTGTACAACTGGCCATTACGATTTCAACAGCTAACATGAACATTTTAGAGCAATAATTACAAACTCGAAAACAGTACATCCAGACACACGCACGCCGTATGATATCGGCACAAATAGTGGAGCATCGAGCACCGAGAAAGCTTAGCCCATCACTAATTGCGGAAGCATTGTGTAATGAGCATCGCACACGCCAATGCCGGCGAGCCGTGGGAACAATAATAAGCCGCGTCTATTTTTATCGATAACCCACAATTGTGAAAGTATTTTGTCAAAAGTGCTACTTGCATCGAACGGTGTCCATCACTAATTTGGTAATTGCTAATCGCTATAAAGTTCCGTTTCATAGAATTTATGTTATGACGTTTCGTTGAGTGGGTGGACATTTAGCTGTCATACTAACACACTTCGAACAGAGTTTTCTGTTTTGATTTGAACTTTTGGTACTATTTAGGGTCCCATTTCTAAATTTAACAAACTGTCACCAGCTACCTCAGGAACCAAAACACCCAGACTATTATAGATGAAATTTTCACAGATGATAAATATTTTAACACAATCATTTCGATAAATCTTTCTTAAGTTTTAAATTTTGTGTTTTTTTGTGAATCTTTGGTACGGAACTCTTAGCGTTATAAGTCCAACTCTCAGTTATCGGGTTTTTATTATTATTCTGTTATTAGGTCAGCGCACCGCGTTCATTGTAAACATGAATGTGAAGCACGACTTCCCAGGTTCGTTTCTCATGTTTAACTAATGTGTGATCTTGTTTTATGTTAGAATCTTCTCGGTAAAGCGCCTCTTATTTCGCGGGCTGATAGTTGTAATGATTTCCCTGAATAAGTGGTACTGTTGGTATATCATTATTGTACTGGTTGTACAATAGTGTTAACACAAACTATTTCAAGGAATTCTGATGCTGCTTTGAGCTTTAAATTTAATATAACACCATTTTTAATGTGTGCTTTATTTTTTTATTGTATAATAATGGTAAATTGAAATAAAATTAAAAAGCCTCAGGCATTTTATGTTCTGTTCTATTCCTGAGTGATCAAAAGGGTTGCGGATTTGATCACCGCGTAATGCGAGCATTTGTTTGATTCACAAAAGCTCGTTCTGAGTCTAGGCGTCTTTATGCTTGTAACTTGAATATTTCTTTAATTTCCCTTGACACGACTGCAACATACCGTAGTGAGGATTATTAAAAAAAAAAAAAAAAAGTTAATGCTACTGGACAGTTTAAGAAATTTAATTAATAACTCATAAAACGACGGTTGACGGGCCTGTTGGTCTAGTGGTTAGTGACCCTGACTGCTATACCGGAGGTCGTGGGTTCGATTCCCGCCCAGGACAAATGATGTGTGATGAGCATGATCATTTGTTCTGGTGTCTGGGTGTAATTTATCTATAATATGTATGTATTTAGAAATATATAAGTAAGTTTATCAGTTGTCCGGTTACCATAACACAAGCTCTGCTTAGCTTGGGATCAGATAACCGTGTGTGAGTTGTCCCAGGATTTATTAAAAAAAAAAAAAAAAAAAATCTATCAATACATTCTTAGTTTGCAAAGTAAATTATTAATAAACAGTTACACCTTATCAATACAACCCCGTCTATAACAAATTCACAAAATATCAATCATGATAGAAATTCAAGAGCCAAACCGATCGTATCTGCACCATAGAACATAAATTTCAACTGTCTTCGGCACTGATCCTATCGCCACGTCAATTCCGCTTGTTAAACTTAGCTCTTGCTTTTAAAATACGTCAAAACTTAACCATTATCAACTACTGAACCGCGTTCGATGCGGTCAATGGTGCATTTATCTGATCTTGTTGGACTTGGAGTTTCATGCGTCAATGATTTTAGATTAATTGAATTTGAAACTTTAGTTTATGTTCATTATTGCTAGTTCATGAAAATATAAATTACACGTATATATGTAAATGCGTATATATAAATATAAGTACACGCTACGTATATGAATTACGAAAAATATATATATTCTGAAACTCTTTTGCGTATCTTAAAGATAGGCAAAATAATATGTCTATTAATATTGATGTATTGTGTAAATAATAATATTTTATGTAAATCAGATTATTTTATGGTCCAATTCCTCGATCTCAAACCTTTTCTTTCTTATCTCTACATTTTTGTTCTAGCATAATATTTTGATGTCATTGATAATCAACTTAACCTCCATACTAGTACCTAAGTTATGAGAATAGTAATCTCTAAATCTGTGCAGTAAGCTTGACCTTTGAATTCTTCACCGGACTAACATATGCTATGAAACAAAACTTCCAAGTACCTTATGAGTCGGTGGTCCATAATTGAAGTCATTATGTTACCGTTTCCGTGAACATACGATTATCGCCGTTTACGAAAAGATTAAAGAGAGATCAAGTCAACATTATTTGAACAACTTTCAAGAAACAATTTTTATAGAAGGGATCGCGTGATATAGAAGTTCATTTTGTATATGTTTAGATAGTTTAGGATTTGGAGAATGTAGAGCGAAAAACTTAAAGGAACTACAATACAGAGAGAGACAGAGATTATGCTAAAATAAGTAAAATGAGGAACAATGCAAGAATGGATAGCATAAGTTGGATGTCCACAAAAACAATTTAAAACTTTTAAAACCATTTTGGCTCATAAAAAAATGGGAAAACAAAAGTAAAAAAACCCGATGACAACAACCCGCCACCTCATCAAACAAACTTTCTTGATTTAGTCATCAAAATTGTATATCAGTGGTCTTTTATTTAATTAAGTAACTCACTCAAATATATTTGCAGAAATTCGGTTATTCTTTCCCATTTCCACTCCCTCACAACTTCTTAAGAGCTTCAACGATTTTTATCAAGCATGTCTAAGTATACTCGCACATAATTTACCTTTCATACAAAACAAGGCAAATTGAAATCACTCAATCCGTTCGGGAACTATGAAGGCACTGATAGACAGACAGACTCGAATAACACGTAGCTTTTTGGGTCTGGGTTTTAAAAGGTTATCATATCACTTATTCTTATATTAAAAGACATTTGTACTAAATATGGAATATATTCAGTAATACAACCCTAATAAGAAGTAGACCTACCACCACTTACTAAAGCAAAATTGTTCCTTTTGTGGAAACGGGATGCTGCCCTACACAATGTAGCGCGCTGTCCCTTTTCCACAACACAATGATATCAGTTTTTCAAGAGGTAATGGTAGTCCCCCAGACTCCAGACAGGTGTCAGTAAAGTGCTCCCATTGAACAAAGGTCTAGACTGAAAAAGCTGTCTAGACGGTACTTAGCCCACCCATGTCATTTCAAGGGATATTACACTGTCTAATGGAAAGTGTACATTGTTTCCATTGGTAAGGTACTTCAAAAGATGTCTCATTAACGATATCCAGATATTCCGAATATAGGAATACTTCTAATACGCATGTTTTAGAATTTTACATTCTCGAAATCTGTGATACATAATATGCGTGAATGTTTTAAATACTTTTAATTATTTTTTTTTCATCACGACTGACTGGGTAAATGAAAGCACTACGTCAATACTGTTACAAATAATTTCTAGTTTTTCTTATATCATTTTTGGGTAATATGTGGACTTTCTGTACACAACTTCTCAAAAAATTCAAGACGCAATATTCTGCTATGATTCGAATACATACCGTACTTTTATTTGATCATCAATCGTTTACCCTTAAATCGAAACGAGCTCAAAACCAAAACTTAAAACCAAGATGATTCAATTGTTTCTACCATATGTTTAATGCCATACGTTGTGGTACTATAAGTCGATGACCTTCGATCAATTGGCTCTTGACTCTTTAAACATGGCCGATATACCATGTAATAGAGGAGCTTAAACCAGCTAACTCTGAGCGGGAAGCGGTGGATTCACTGTCAATATAACGTGAATTTCAAATCCACTAGTTGCACGTTTCTAAGCGTATTATTTAACCTACACTAATCCCTTGTAGAAATATTTACTTTTAGTATAATAGGGGATTTGAGGATGGAATAAACTTGGAAGAAAATAAAAAAGGAAAATATATGTGTACCTACTTTTTCCTGGTTTTTAACAGATACTGCAGCATACATATATTTTTTTACACAAATATAATTTTTCAAATGTTGCTTCTAAGTAGTACTTCCCAATGTTAATTTATAGTGAGTAGCACCCAGATTCGTCTTTTTGCTTATATCACACAATCAATTTATAAATTTTCAATTACGTTCTGAAAAGCCTTTTTCATTTACCATTTGTTCTTTTTTATTAATTTATAGTACACAGAGGTATGCTACCTCTGTGTACTATAAATTAATGACATACTTAAGAGCAGTCAATCTATTCGATTAGTTATTTTAGAACTTATCCGTGAATTAAATATCGGGACATAATATTCGCAAAACCTAAAATTCGATATTGATTATTATAGTTAGTCAACATCCCAAATAAATTTTCATAACATCAAGTCAAAATTTCAACCAGAAAATTTTCAAAATCAGCACTTCACTAAACATAATAGCATCCACGATAAATCAAAGAAGTAAAACCGAGTACCTACCAAACCAAACAGTTACTAAGAAACTACATTGTGGGAAAACATTTGCTATCGGATGTCATACATTAACGGATTAAACTATATATTACACGACACTTATCTACACTTGCAGCAATGGATAGATTGGTGTCGTCCGGCCCGTTACTCCCCATTATTCAATTTATATGAATTTGCACTGAGTGACGTTGATCCGTTTATTGTTGCTGCAGTGGCGGCTGTATTGATCGTGTTGGGTTGGTTAGGAAAGTTACCAGAATGAGACCACTATTACCAGAATCAGTAATTGAAGAAGGTCACTGATCTTTTAGGATTCGGTACTCTATCTGTCACTGGGCTGTATCTCGTGAACCTTGATTTATACAGAGGTCTAGTGTCGCGAGTCCGATTCTCACTTGACCAGTTTTTGGTTGGTAAGTTGCGTTTCATATCATAAATATGTTGAAAAAAAGTAAATTTGAGGGACCGATTTATTTAGCTTTTTTGTGTTGTGGTCAGGGGACCCTCATCTGCGATTCCAAATCACTCTTCATTGGATTGCCCAAATGCCCAAATGGCTCAAAATGTAATATTTTGCATCTTATGAGGGTTTTATACGTACCTTGTGTCTATAATATACTTAATTGTCATACATTCTGTGGCTAACACTCCAATATTATAGTAAAAGTGTCAAATGATTCTCATTAATACTCGTTTCCAATTTGAATATTTTACTCTAGCATAATTTACAATTATTACTACTATTTCCATTAGGCTCAACAATTTACTGGCAAAATTAACATGCAAATAGTTATGGGACATTTCAAGGTATTAAGAGGTTTTTGATTAAGACACTAGATTGTAGATGCTTGAAAACCGGTCAAGTGTGAGACCGACGTACCAAGCCGAGAGTTCCCAACAAGTAGGATAAAAAAAACAAATTTGCAATAAGAATTTATCACCGATCCATATCCAGCTATAAAAATTAGGAATCTAAACATCATCTAATATTCCCGTGTCACGATGTTAGTTACCGTACACCTCCGAAACGGTTCGACCGATTTTTATGAAATTTTGTATACGTATTGGGTAGGTCTGAAAATAGAACAACATCTATTTTTCATACCCCTAAGTGATAAGGGTTGCTCACACTAAAAAATATATTTTATTTTTTGGACGAAATTGTTTGTTTTTATTTTTTTATAATGCAACTAGAAACAATTCATTAGGCAAAACAACGTTTGCCGGGTCAGCTAGTATATTATAAAACTCGTTCCCATGAAAGAATATAGCTCTATAAGGTATTTTCTATTTTATTTTTCATTATATTTGTAAGATCGTTAGTATCCCACTGCAGGTCAGGATCCACCTTACCCTCTATCCATTTGTCTCTGACGATGTTGAATTAGACCCAGTTCTGCTCGACGAATGTATCATGAAATCCTTTCCACGTCTTTTCCAGCAACAACATGTGCAAGAGCAAAGATCAAAATCGGAAGGTAAAAAGAAATCTTAAAACCCCAGCACGACCACATAACATTAATATTACAGTCATTAGTAAAATATAAATACCAAAACATAAAGCTATCGACACGATATAAATACCAATTTTAATTACTAAACCCAGTCTGATAATCGTATTAAAATGTTATTTATTCGTTACACTTTAAAAAATTACGACGGGACTGGTTTCTAAGAGGATTATCTTCAGTGACACTAGTCTGGCAGTTGCTTTGACATAATATTGTTGGGATTAAATTAACTGTACATAATTTGATTATTTCGATAAAGGTAATGGTTTATAATGGTCTATTTTTAGCGGCAACGTAGTTTGATCCGGTATCTGTTTGATTGGGCAAGGATTAATATTTTTAATGGAATTTAATTATTTGGAATGACGGCATTGTTATTTTATGTTGTACCTACATCAGTTTTGTGTTCGGATTGAAACGTTGTTTTGTAGATAGGCAATAGTATTAGAGAAAAGTTACGGTACATAATATATTCTTACTAACACATTACTGGGAGAGATAGAATTAATTAATATAATAGCGCTTATTTAACCATTTCTGTTTTATTTTGGCTGCAAAAAAAGTTGACGAGTAATCTTCTATATCATGCTCCAAAACATTTTCGTCCATTTATTTTGTAAGTAACGATCCCGTTACGGGATGATTTGATTAAATAAATGCCTTATATAATAATCTACATAAAATTACATTTCGAACTTTCCTAACGCAAGTTCATTTGACACTTGATAGCAATTCCATATTTATAAACGTAATATATTTAGCGTACAACCCACACACGCTTCTTTATCGAGTCCACGAATAGGGTAAAACAATACTAATAAACAAGAAACTGTTTCTGTGCGTATAAACCGCGAACAAAGTGAAAGGTGACACTTTGTCCGAATGCCCGCTGCGTCTTAATGCCAGACCAGACCAATTAGAGGCGCGCCCAGTAGGGTGCTTCACTTGTTTTAGACTAGACCTGTATACATAGATTAGAGTATGTATGTAGACTATACATTATATAGTGTTTGGAAAAGGCACCTACCACGCTTTGGAATTGGATCCACAAATATAAAAATCACAGACTCCGAACCAGCATTTTTTGACAATTAGTACGAAACAATTTTAATATTCAATAAACATATTCATATTTAACAAAATCAGAAACATAAAGACAACTTCAGTATTCCGATTAAACCACACAATATAACAAGAATAATTTATATTGAAACTTGCCCCTCAAAACCAACCTGTATAATACGTATATAACTGCTAAACTACGTTATCCAACAATTTGTTTAAAGGTAGAGTCACAATTTGGGTGCAGCGTAGGCGGGCCGAGATACCATCATATGTTAAAACTAATTGTTTATCATTGAGTTATGGGCGTTATTATACGTTAATAGGCAATTATAATTAATACGCCTATGTTTATGTTTTTAGAATATTTGTATCTCCTGTGTGGGGTATCGCGTGACGCGAATGTTGATCTTATTTGGATTTATTTCGCTGGTTAATCAGTAGGCTCCTTAAATATAAAAAAAAAACACTTTTTACCAATAGTTTCACGTCAAATAAATTTCCTTCTATAGATATAAGTAAAAAAATGCAACAAAAATTTGTCACCTATCAAATGTATGACTCAAACAACATTTGCTTAAACTCGTTGTTTATTTTCATGATAATCTTTTGGATACATAACGTAAAAATTATAAAATTGATTGACGTTGGATGCAGGTGGCAATGAACCGGTCGCGCTGGAGAACTTATGGAGAGGCCTATGTCCAGCAGTGGACTGCTATAGGCTGAGATGATGATGATGATGATCGTGTTCAAGACAAAATTTGAGGTTTATGTTTATAATTTACTTTATACATCCCTTAAAAAGAACGCCTCATTAGACATGTACGAGGAAATTCACTCACATTTAGCCAACAAATTCAATTTAAAGAAGATTAATTTCCTTTATCCCCACTTTTCTTCATAGATTCGAAGTCTCCAAACCAACGCTCTTAAAAGCTTTGTCATCTAAGCAGCAAATCTCTAAATCCCACAATGCGTTCGACTTTTGAATTTAATCTTTCTTTGAAGGGGAATCAAGGCTTTTGGTCCATTTGAGTGAGGCCTAGTAGAAAGTTTTAGTAAAAAATGGCGAGATAAAACTTGTACGTCTGTTTATTATACCCATCTTTTGACCTATTAATTTTAATCTTTTTGCATATTAAAATTAGCCGGAATAAACAATAAAACACAGACAAATATAGAAATGCATCATCTGTGAAAATTTCAACTTTCTAGGCAGGAGATACAGCATGGTTACAGTCGAACGGACCGACAGCGAGCCTTTGTATCAACAAAAATGGCGCGATACGATACATAGCCCACTGCCCAACATCTAAATAATATCATGAAGTAACATATTTTTTGGTCAACAGTAAATAGCTGTGGAATCTAATAAATCTACTCTAATAAAAAGCAATAACAAGAAACATTTGGTTGCAGAAACCTTTCCTCTTTTTCCAATTTAATCGTTCAACGAATCCTTTATTTTGAGGTGTCGTTAGTGTTTTTGCTCGGGATCACGAGTTGAATGGCTGAAATTCTAGGATCGTCCCGCCCACTCTGACCAGTACCTAACGAAAGCCCCACCACGTTTCTAACTAAGACAGTTGTAGATGAAAGAAAGAGATAGCACTCTACATCGCGTAAAGCGCTGTCTCACTTCAACAATTAGAACAGTTTTGTTTTATTATATTGTGGTAGAAGATCAGATTCGGAATTCGGGAGACAAACTATGCTTATTGGCCCCTTTTAGTTCCCATGCTCGTTAAGCAAATACCAAAGCGAAGGCCAAAAATAATATAATAGGTATGGTATGTTTTCCAGCCATTGATGTGGAGGTTAAACTTGCAATGGACGAATAAAATTTAATGCAGCTTGATTTAGATTTTATTGTTTTTAAAAGAAATAAAATTATACTAATAATGTTATTTTTATAATAGTCGCAAACAACATTAACAAACATTTTAGCTGATTTTGGAAGTTCATCATAATGTATGTTCATCGCGTGCCTTTTTGAAATATAACATGAAAGTATAAAGTATGAAATCAGATGATTACAAACCATCTGAGAATTTTGTTATTCTGATACATAATAATAATTTGTCTTAAAATTTTTGATCCAAGCTGCCTTTTAAAAATGTTAACAAGACTTGAATATACTTCTAATATAATCATAAACCCTACAAAAAAATACCGCAAGCTACGTAATAATTGCAACTCAATACAAGTTGCGTGGGTATTCTAACTGTGAAAGTCGCACAATTGAACTTACGGTACATAATAATTCCCATCTCAAACAATAGAAATACGATCGCAAAATAGGAAAACACAAAACTATCAATGTGTGTGATCTCTTTGATAAATTGAGGGTTTCCGAAGCAATTACATTTCCCTTGTATTTTGAAAATTCGCACGGAATTGTGCCGATCCGTTGGCGGTTTAATCTTTACCTAAGATTTTATCCTATTTGGTTATTTACTGTTTGTTTCTAGTAAAGTTTTAGTTTACCGATCGGAATTATATTTAACTTAGTAAGGTTAGCATAAGTTCTGGTTAGTTAATAATGCGATGTACGGTATTTTTATAATAACTATCGTGAGACTGATTCATTATTAAATGATGTAACGGTTTACTCACGCGTATTTATCGGGGTAGCCCGACTAGTTTCGGACCCAACCGGAGTCCTTAATCATGAGCAGACGTGGCGGGATCGCCAGTTCGACTCGCGATCCCGCCGCGGCTACCCCGATAAATACGCGTGAGTAAACCGTTACATCATTTAATAGCGATGTACGGTGTTCGTTGTTACTATATACGAGAACTTAAATGAGAAATGTTTAGTAAGCTAAGAAAGTATTTTAGCGCTTTTAAAAATGTAATCCCAAAGTTTTCTTTATGCAAAGGTCAAAAAATAATATATAGAGGTTGTCGCTTTGGGAGAAACTCGTCCAAAATTGTAAACTGTGTTTGCATTGTATACGAAAATCCTCAAACGACGTTAAATTTCACTCAAGTGCATTTGAATCACGGATTCTTAATAACCGAAGACAGATAAAATACCAATTGATTTCTCACAATCAAATCAACATTCGATTCCATTAAAAAATTGTAATCCAGATTTATGACAATCATAACTTAAAAACAAGTGACGACCGTTAATCTGACGGAAGCAGAAAAACAAAGTCGAATGAACGAATTCAATTGCGAATGAACCTTTTGTCCATTCAAAAGAACGTTAATATTGTTCGTTCATTCAATATTCATTGAACATTTTCTGTGAGTGAAACAATACGTCTGATTCAGCTATAAGTCAATAGTTTCTAATGAAAATATTTGCTTTTATTTCATTGGTAAATATTTGTATCGGTTTGTGTGTCTAGTTGTGTAATTTCTGTTATATCTGCTTCGTTATTTTCGTTTGTTTTGCGGTTTAGAGTTTGATTGAATAGTGGATAGCTTTGGTTAAATGTTGTAGTTATATTTATGTAAATGTTTATCCAGAAGTGATATAATGCAAAGGGAAAAGACAGGCTGGATGTTTTTGATTCTCCCAACATAAACTGGAATATAATCCTGTATAGAGAGGAATGGAAGTAGGAAGTGTAAAAGTGGATTGGAAAATCGAAAACAAGGAAATAAGGAAATAGGGTTATATTTTTTTTATAATACACAAAATTGTGAAAGACACAATGTTCCAAAATATGATGTACAAGGGTGCTTTATGTTTCATAAGAAATCCCTACCAGCGGACCCGCTGTATACGTGTTCAAAATTTAAATTAAATTAGCAATAAGTAAAATTAGCAATTTTTTTACCAACTTTTGACAATATTATAGACTAATACTATCACTAACCATATATTTAGCTAATTGGTTCAAAATTACAATAAATCAAGATAAATTTGACACAAGCCTACATTGACTTTGCAACAATGACTTCAATACTAGAATACTGAGTGACGTCATATGGATATCCGTTGCTCAATTGAGTGTAACATGACAGCGGTACTTAAGGCAGCTAATTAATTTCGCGGCTATACATTATGTTACAGCTAATCTCGACAGCTAATCACTGAAGTTCTGATGTTCGCATACGTAAATACGATGCTGTTGATTAGATTAACGTTCTGTTAGAATAAATGATATATTATATTGAGTATAGGTACGTATAATGTTGTGTCCGTGGAGCATTAGAAGCACCTGAGTCTACCTAAGCATGATGCCATTGAATAGTTGAACGAGGAACGGTGAAATACAGAAGTTTCCATTATCGATGCGTAGCCAGAAAAGATAAATTGTATCAATAAAATTTAAGAGCTAAATGTACTGTATATTTTTCTTTTCACCTTACATCTGTCATAAAAGGTTACATCAGACCCAACAGATAAAGTTAGAAACAAGGGTTTAGAAACATACCATTCTTGATCATATCTGGGGAAAACATAGCTTTGATTTGAAGTACTACCTTATAATGCAATTAATTAATTAATTTAAACAATATAACCCACACGTTTCCAATCCCCAAATCTACAACAATACACAAAATAGAACTATAATAAATACTACCCACTCTTGGTCTCCTGTGCCCCTGTATATACCTACCAATACTGGTCTCTCTTGTACCTCCCAAAGGGTTGCGTGATGTCTAACGAGGTGTCTATTGTTACTTACTTACTATGCTCTAACCCTTGAATGCTAAAGGTGTAGTAGACAACGTTATGAATTCAATATGAGTGGAATTGGTTTGTCAATTATGCTAATTTGTTATTTAGATAAAAAGGCTTATAATTATGAAACTATTCTTTTTTTTATATATTAGCGACTGGGTCCTCCATTATGGGGTGATTAATGTAGTAATAGGATTGTTTAATCTCTGTACTTCTTGTCTGTAAGAGATGTAAGCGCCGGACACAAATTAATAGCAGCTAGTTGCTATTACACACCATCAGGCGCTTAGAATAATACCTAGAATTTACACACATCATGTTTGTTTAAAGCGTATGATAATGTATTGAAATTGTACAATAATATAGCTCCAAAACTATTTGCATGGTAACATAAGCATTTGATTATTGAAATGCTTATCTACAAAATGTTATTGTAAGCTGAATTTCATGATGTACAAACACATTAAATTGAATTATAATATGTATAATGCTTGAATTTAAAAGATTTATTTATTTATTGAACCATTTTTATATATAAAGATATCACATTATTTTATTTTACATAGAAAAGAATTTCGTAAATAGATAATATAAGGAGCTAAAAAAATGTTAATTATAACGTAATTGATTTTATTTTAAGCAATAAAATTTAATTACCTCGACTGAACCACACGCCTAATCTGTAATTTATTGAAAATCGAAGGGATACGAACGCTGGGTTTGTACTAAAGCTGTCACAATTAAAATACGGCCATGTTTTGTTCAGGGCAGTTAAGTCGGGGGAAACAAACGAACTTAATCTTAATATCTTTTTAGGTTAAAGTGGGAACTCATTTTGGTAGCTAATATGATATGAGTTAAACATGTAGGTAATTTTTTTTTCCGAGAAGTACGAAAAAAAAGAAGTAAGTTAGAAATTGGACAGATCAATGTAACATCAAAAGAAGTTCATCTAAAAATCGGTTCGCAATAAGGGCAATATTTGTAATGTGCTAATTACTACTGAAAAAACTAACGTTGGTTTTGTACCTAAGCTATGTTATTAGTCTAACCGGATGTAGCTAAGTACTATTGTTTTACAAAGACAGCGACGTCTGAATAACAGCTGGGCTAAACAATTAACGTGCTTTCAGGAACTTACGACATAAATCACCCATCCACGGAAACCGACCGTATCAAGAGCAGCCTGTGATGTATCCACTTGTGCACTAGCTTAGCCACGAGTTCCTCTTGCACTCAAGCTATGGGAATGATAAAGACACACATACACACAAATATCAAGAAAAATAGATACTAGTTATTGCCCGCGACTTCGCGCACGCAGTAGAAGCCCTCAAAGATGAATATTTTCCTCCGTTTTTTCCACATTTTCCATTGTATCTTCACTCGTATAAGTTGCAGCATGATGTTATATAGCCTATAGCCTTCCTTGATAAATGGTCTATTTAACACAAAAATAAAAATAACTTCCTGAGATTAGCGTGTTCAAACAAACAAAATCTTCAGCTTTATATATAAGTATAGATATAGATTACATTCATAGCTTTATAAACATACCTATATAAACACAGTCCGGTCAGATTTCACGTTCTGCTACGTCGCATCATATTATAATCAATGATGAATTACCCATTAATTAATCACGCTCTAGTTGCATGTTAATGATAGACCTCAGAGATTCGAGAATCATCGTTTGTTTGTCTGTAATGCGCAAGTACTTGTACTGTTAAAAACTGTGTCCCGATGTATGTTAGAAACACGTTGTTGTTATTATTGTCTATAGGAATGTATCATCTGTAAAAATTTAAAATGTTCATGAGGTGCGGTTCTCAGCTAGATCACAGATGGACTTCAGTGAAGTAATTTCTTTTTAGTTTAAATTACACCATGCAAGAATTCTACGTATAAACAAAATCGTAAGAAAAAAAAGCTGTGGACAAGAGAAAGACAATTACGATCCTCATGTACAAGAAATATGCTAGGATCTATATTATTTAAATTGTTTTTTTAGGCACTAACTGCATAGCATACCTTTCTTGAATACCCCTTAAATTCTAAAATAAAATATAACCGACCAATTGAAACACCTCTCCCACATAATTCAGAAACGTTTTGTAGTAGTTACGAGTGTGTCGCAGTTTAATTTGTCGCGATAACAATGTATGCACCTCGTGCACGCGTGCAACGTGTACAGTCGCGGCAAACGGTGTTAATACGGGTATTTGAGTTTATAAGTTTACCTATTTTGTAAGAAATTATTTGACGTGATACAAATGTTTACATGTTATTTTTTTGGATTTTAGGTTAGTTTATAAGATATAGCTGTTGCCCGCGACTTCGTCTGCGTGGTTAGAAGATATAAGTTATGACTTTTTCTTCGCTCCTATTGATGATATATAGCCTAAAACCTTCCTCGATGAATGGTCTATTCAACAGTAGTACAGTAGTTCAACATCCAGTAGTTCCTGAGATTAGCGCGTTCAAACAAACAAACAAACAACCAAACAAACTCTTCAGCTTTACATATTAGTATATAGATGCCAACGATATCTTCGCTACGTTTCATCGATTTTTAATTTCTCGCGCGGAGATTTTAATATTACGATAACTCATTACCTATTAACTTTTTTGGTGTAGTGTAAAAGGTAATTTTGTTCTATATTACATGCATAATATGTCTAACTTATTTATTTGGATAAGGATTAATACTGTATTGTTAACAATAGGTTCGTAAATAACCCATAATTTTACTGTATTAAGAAAACACATAAAAGTGGTTATTGTGGGTTATCCTTGGAAGATAGACATATACCACCTTGGACTTTTTTGTAGATCTATTAAAGAAGTACAAACCCGCCATACATTGTTTTGTTGTAACTCAAAAGGTTTTGGCAGCATTCTCGAGGAAAGCTCTCGAATGGCTTAATTTTTTCCGACATTTTTAACTAATATCGTTGTAATATGGTCAGTTTACACAAAACCTAAACTTATTATACACTAAAACCTTCCTCAAGAAAAGCTCTATCTATTGTTGAAAACCGCATAAAAATCCGTTCAGTACTTTTCTAGTTTATCGCGAACAGACAGACAGACGCGGCGGGGGACTTTGTTTTATAATATGTAAGGATTATTGAAATAATTCAATGAATTATCAGTTATTTGAACTGTATCAATCGTAATCGAAGTCAGTAAAAATGATTAAAATTAAAAAAAAAGTATTAATTGTTGATGGTTTTAACATGAGATTTTTTAACTAAAGTTAAAAAAGTGAAAACGAAATCACGTATACGGATTTAAATTTAAAACCAAAATATAGAGAAACTTTATATACAAAAAAGTTGTATACGAATATTCAGCAGTGTTTATTTTCTCGTTTGAAATATAAATGTGAAAATAACTAAGAAACAAACTAGTTTCCGACTGCACATAGATTCACATTCGCACTCAGATAAACTAGGAGTTAGTCGGCTCGGACTTTATATTTCCATTTTCCAACTTTCATATTATGAAGGAGTCATATTTTGTAGGAATTCTCACTACAAGCTGAAATTATATCCGGTCTTACGTATGAGAAATTCATTTAAAGAATATTTTTGTGAAAAATATTGAAGCAACTGCGGCTTTTTGTATTTGTTGCGGAAGTAATACGAGTTTTTCAGTTCGGATCTTATTAAAATCATGACTTTCATAGTCCTGATTTTAATAAGATCCGAACTTCGAAAAGATCCGTTTTGGTCCGACAATAATGAACGGTAAAATTCAATTATTTGTTGTGTTTATCGAGGACTGAAAATATGGCGTTGGACATTTTCAGCCAGTCTATTTCTACGTTTAAAAGTTTTATTTTTTTGCGTAACGACTTGCGTGGAATATTCGCTGCGTATTCATCTAGACCAAACAGACCAAAAAATCATAGCGTTAGACTTACTTAAATCCTCATAAAATATTAAACAATTTAAAACTATACCTATTAAGTAACGTGTCGACGTTCTAGCCTCAAACACGACCGATATTGACCACGGAACGTGATTCCTCTGCAAAGCATAATTAAGTTTCCTTCCAGGAAATTCTCAACAGCTCTACCAGACTAGGACAGTATTATATTGGACTTAATACAGGCTTCGACGAAAACGTATGCAACGTTCCATCTAACAGAATACTCGAGGAACGTGTGAACTAAGAAGGTATATTGTTAGACAAGATGTGAAATTATTGTGAAGGGTTTATAGGTATACCATATAATTATGTCCGAAAATTTGTAGGATAATTGTGCTAACAATATTTCAACTCAAACGTAGTTCAAAGTCTAAGCTTTTTTAATTGTTTGTAATATAGGCTGTATCAAAAGATGACATTGTTGTAATTGAAAGAAGTCATTCCATTTCATTTAAAATTTTCGTTTTCGGTGACGATGTTAATAGAACAGACAATCGTGGAATTGAAACACCTATAGCAGTGGGACAAAGTAGGCTAGATGAAAATAAAGTTTTCGGTTCAGCAAAAAAATATTTGTACAAGTAAGTACACCAGATAATTATTCAAGGATGTTTCAAACATACACCTCTGGCTTGCGGATTAATCTGGTATTAGGATGTAGTTACATTAACCATATGAAAAGAAGAAGAACTATCAGTGACCGATAAAATGATATCCCTCTAACCTCTATTTGTAGATAATAATGGGATAACATACCTGAAAAATTATTTAGAAATAAACTAAAAGTACTGCATATGTATCTAAATTTAGTTCATATCTTGTAAAACGTTACGCATGCAACATTTCATTTTAAAGCAATATATTTAACAATATTCGTATTGAAATTATACTGCACAGTTTATAACCGCGTTGAAAACCGCGATATTGTGGTTGGCCGCTTCAGCCAATGTAAAATTATTACCTCCCTATTTCGTCTATGAGTTATGCGTAATTCGAGGCCGCAATAATAATGTGATTTTATGAAAATTTAGTGTAACCTAATATTTTGAAAGAAAACCATTAAAATATTTTGATTGACATCTTTGAACATCACCAAAACAGGGTGAATGCTGATTATTTTCAAAAAACATATCGTGTCAACATTTTACATCCAACATTTACACAACCATTACGTACCGGCCATATTTACATTATCACTTTTGTCAGCGATAGTACACGGAGGTGTGGGACACGGAAGTTCTCGACAGTTGCCCGACACAATTGCCTCAGTGCCTGGCTGTACTTTTGTGAATGTACGACCCGCGACAGATGGACAAAAGAAAATGACCCGAGATAGGAGGGAGTCATGTTATGACGGTAAAAAGTCAGTCTGAGTGAATCCTTTCGTATATTTCATAAGAGATTTCGTTGGGACCTAATATTTATTTTGTGAGTGTAAGAACTTTTTGAGCTATATTTCACTGTTTATTTGATAAATTCAAGTAGGTACGGTTTATAGAATTTAGTTTTTGACTGATTGTTTGCTTTTTTTCCATTTTTCTTGTGTCAGTGAAGTGGTATTTGAAAGGGACATGAAACAGCGTGTTTTATTTTAACGGTTTCCGTACATAGACTTTAATCCTTGAATCCAGTGGGGTTTTTGCACAGTGATAATAAATAAAATTATAAGTTTAAAAATCCGATATAGGAAGAAGTCACACATTTAAGAAGCATCAAACTACCTTGACCCCTACTTCTGATCGAATTTCACCCAATTTGCTTTGTGATAAATAACCAATAACCTCAAGGTTCAAAATATTGCCAAAACAATATTCGACATGGGTGAGGAGTAGGCCACATTTCAGACTCATGATTTACGTACCATTATTTTTGGTAGAAGATTTATGTGATCGATATTATATTTTATCGAGGTCAGGAACGAATTGCAAAATATGGCAACTTGTGATATACGAGCAGGCACGAGAAGAAGACGTTACTTTTGCAGTTTGACAAAGAATCTAAATTTGAAAAGAAACTAAAAAGTGATAGGAAGAGTTAATGATGATGGTGATAAATTTATCAACATTATCATCGTCATTATAAGAAAACACCCTGTCATATTGCAACTAAGTCATGTCCGTCACGCATTAGCTTGATGTAGGTGTATTAATATATCCTTTCATAGAAAATGAGTTAAGTTCTTTCTTCAGATGCGTGCTCGATGGCGTGCAATTGGGGGGAAGACGAATATGGGCAGATGATGATGATGATGATGACGTGTCATCAAAAGCTGAACTTGTTAAAGAAACAAATCTAGTTTTTTTTTCTTATCGTTTGATGATGTAAGACCTCGGATTTGCACGCTCTTGAAATTCTATGGTGTATAGATGTATAGGTTTCTTCACGATCTTATTTTTATTTTTTTTCTAGGATCCACGCATTGGATATGCTATCGCCACCATAGGCTATGACTATTCATTTTATAGTATTTTTTCAAGCAAGTTAACCTGTGAACAAATTCCTCATCGAAACATAAAAAACGTTCCTTTACAGGAAACGCCAACCCCCAATTAATTTATTACCGCGAAATCAAATTCAAACCAAATAGTGTTGGTATTGCACACTAATAGCTATCAAGGGGACTTAAACGCTCTTGAATCGTAGCGTTCAACTGTCTTTGTGACGATTAAGTGGATCTGAAGACGTAGTAGCTAAACACTCGGGTTTACGCGAATTGCCTGTAATCAAACTTGGTATTGAACTAATGTTGATGTACGGTTGTATGTTGTATTTATCAGGTGGGTGATTCTTCGGAAAAAAATAACACTAGTTAAGGTCGTCATTATCCTCACCAACTGGTTCACGTCACTGTAATGCTAAAATGGTTTAACTCTTACGTCATCTATTAATAGCCGTAGTACTTTATAAGCTTAGGTAAAAATAATATTAAATCAAGCAATCTGCAATGTGAAAAGTGTGGTGAGGGTAATGATGTTCTTAATTTGTGTTACTCTTTTCCGGAGAATCACCCAGGTGCAAGTAAGTGAGGTGGTATGAGGGAGAAGAGATTGTGAGTTTTAAAATAAAAGTAAAATACTGTTTTATCAAAACAATAGAGGTGACGTTTTATTAACAAATCCTATAAAATACTTTTTATTTGACTTATGAAAGTATTCTCATTTAAACTGTTTTAAAGTTAAGTAGAGGAAGCCTATGACTCAGTGACTAAGGAAAATCTAATAGAACACAGTAATTTAATCAATGTCTGTGTTTAAGAGAAAAAACACTTATCTAATATTCATTAAAATTCAAAAAATAAAATTGACTTCCGTATTGTACTTTGAGGTCACAAAATGTAAAAGATTATAAAAGAAAAAATTGTTTCAAGTAACATAAACTAACTATTGTAACGGTAACTGGTAACGAACTATTACAATCCGAAGGCAAAATGAAGAGTTTTGTAAAAGATATACAAAAAGAAAAACTTAAATTGATACAAAAATAATTGTTTAACAGGTATTGTATGAAGTAAAAACTTTCTTTACTCATCTTCCGTATTAACAAGAGCCTTCTCAAGTAGCTTCAATGATTAATGACATCGTATCCAGACTATTTGTCAATGGAGTCAACTCGTGGGTTACGAAGATGACAAACTATAGAGACATGCTTTAAGAATAAACTTATTGTTATTTTGAAGATACCACAATATTGGATGGTCCATCCTTTAAGAGTTGATGTCAAATAGTTTAGTATCCAGACAATTAAGCCGTTGATTTTTGTACATTTTTGCAATACGCTTCCAAAAGTTCCAACACATTATAATTGCCTTTCAATTCGATGGGCACGTTGACAACGTTCTATTTCAAAGTACAGGTAAGTATCTCTTACTTATGTATACTATGCGACTCGGGGCTAACCTAAAATAGTTCGGACAAAACCGAAGATTGCCTAACATAACATTTTCGTTCTAGTCTTAGCCCTCCCATTACACATTTGTTTTTTTTTGTTTCGTGGTAAAGTCCTAATGTACATCCAATCCTTCAGCGAAAGAAGCAGACAGCGTCAGCCTCTTACTAACCAAACCTGAACCGCCGAGCAACGTATCCCGCACTTGGTCGAAGTATGGCAATGCATAGCAATAAATCATGCAGTCCACGCTATCTTACAGTTTGTTTTATGCATACTCAAACAAAACAGGTCCACAATCCACGCTACTGATCTTACGAAGACCGATAGCTAGGCAAGCAGATCGAGACGAGATAACATTGAGGCTTCATGTACCATCAATATGAATATCCCAGGAGGCCTACAACCACCTCTTGAAGACAGTTGTTTAGTGGAAGGGAGATAGAGCGCTACACGAAATAGAGTGCCATCTCCTTTTCTCAGCTTCAAATGTATGGCTTTATGATTTGATGGTAGGATGGTGGTCGTTCCAAGTGTTCCAACATTCTGCTGGAGTTAAAACAATTAATATTACAGAAAGCAGATAAGATCTATGTTGATGTTAGATTTGGTTTGTGGAGCGAGTTGTTTGAGTGATGAAGACAAGGTGAGAAATTTGTTTTGGGGATTTCGATGATGTAGGTTATTAGTGAAAGGAGGAAGTGAGTTTTTTTCTATTCAGTTTTGACCACGTTAACGACGAAATTCAAAAGGCTATTTGAAATTGAGAACACTTGGAAATCGGACATCGTTTTATGTGTTATTGTAGTATTTTGTTTACCACAGCTTTATAGAATTGAAATATGTCTATAAGTGGGTGATTATTAATCCAGCCAGTTACCCAGACATGGTGACAACAAACTGATCCAGTAAAATTTCATTAACTCACACTTAATGTCATTTATTTTTATCAGTAGAAGATCTAAGATGAAGTGGATTACAATTGAAATTCTCTTAACTCATTGCTTCATCATTAAGTTTACTATAGACCTCACAACACTTAACTATCAGATCGAAGTTGACGTTAAAAGCTTTTGTTCTATTCGAAACTTCAACAAACAAACCTCCTTTTGTTACTACCTGAAAGCAAATAAAACTCTAATGTACACAAAGCGTGATAAATTAGTCTATCGGGTACGTGCATCGCATATTTTGATACCCAGATAAGGTCATTTACAATGGAGTAGAAGGTAGCAAGTACAATAGACTTGGTTTTAAAGACATCTTTATTTTAAATTCACTGTAGGTAGGTGCTAAGGTTTATTTATTGTGTAGTAGTACTCGTAAGTATCCAGGATTGCAGGATTAAGACTTGAATAGTGTCTGTTTTGTATTTTGCATTAACACCAAGCAGGTTCTAATCATTGATGGGGATGAACTAATGTAGGTACATAACACTTTCACTTTTTATCATAGTTGCAATGGAAGACTACTCCATAATGTCAAAATGACTCCAACAATGAAACATGAGAATCAATCAATATATGTGACGCAAAGTAGCTCACTGTAATTCGGGGAACATTTCCTCCAAAGTAGAGCAACTTTATTTTATGTACCTGTTTAAAAATAACCAGTAAACAGTTCAACAAATACCTCCGTAAACAAAACCGCGCAACGATCATAATTTGTAACAATAATGACCGAGATTCAGCATATTTCTTTCTGCAAATCAGCAAACGAGAACAAATGAATAAATTAAATGTGATTGCTATTATTTTATGCAGATTTTGTGCTGTCATGCATATCACATTGCAGTGTTTACGCGTTGCGGAATTACACTCCAGAACGAGGAAAATATTTTGATGACCTAGATACCTAATAATAAAAATATGGATCTGTGAAAATAGGATTCATGATTGTACCTAAATACATTTTATGCAACACATTGTGTCAGTTAAAAAGGTTGAAGATTCAAAGCACATCTTCGAATAAGCACTTAACCGATAGGGTCTAAGTATTAATTTGATATTTGATTATGAAAGTGATGACTATATTATAAAGAAATCATGATTGGTAATATCGGGAAATGGACCGGATAGGGTCACATTATACCATACATATCTAGCTGCCAACGTTGGACAAAAAGGGGAGCTTTAAATGAAAGAAAAAACGACAACTGTACAATCTTTATACCCATGGTTTGACCAACTTATAATATTTACAAATTACACAATCATGCCTACAAATAATCCAGCTGACACCAATTAGACTGGAGAATTTAGAAGGGATATCAAAGCCACTCCTTAGCCCGCTTATGAAGCGAACAACGAACTGGTGCAATAGTTCATATCTATGCTAATATCTAGTTTGTGTCAACAAGGCTATTTATTGTCAGACTCTGGCTGAGAATTCTGCATCTAATGGTATTAAAACGAGGTCTGTTTAAATTAGTTGGTGAAATACTGTTTGCGGTAATTTGATCATGGTAAAATGGTGAATAAATCTAGGGTACCTTAGTACCTCATTGACAAAACTGGTTTTCAAAATTGTTGTTATTAAAGGCATAGCATGCACATGTAAGGAGATAAAATTAAAAAAATGGCTGTCGGCATCTTAATATGCTTTTTAATCTACGGAAAAGCCTAGATGTATAAGACCAGCTATGCCAACGACTTCATTCGCGTGGATTGATTGATGACTTTGGGCAATATTTCTTGGATATTTTTGAAGGAATTCTCTGCGCGTTACTCTAAATTGGCGCAACTTTCTTATTTATGAAAGATTGACATCTCAAACTCTAAACACTTAATGTCAAGTAAAACTTACCCAAACCCATCAAAGAAAACCGCATATAACACGCAAATACGCACAAAGACGATACTTATATAAAAACATTAATGTGTCAAATTTCAAAACACAGATTTCACTTTTCCATGATTTTAGTATACGCACACATTCACACTCATCCACGTTCTAACTACATCGAGAACTGAACTTTGACTGTCGGTAAAATATTGTAGCTTTCAACTAAAAGCCTTCACTATTAGGCCACTCAGTCTACTTCTAAAAGAACAGTCGCAATGTTACAATTAACATACATTTTGTTAAAGCGTGCATATTGTTAAAACTACCTAAGTTTCTCAACTCCCCTTACTCTTAGTTGCACCAAACTGCCTTGAATTATATGCGACAAAAAGCGCTTTAAGACAAAATTAGCGTCCCCATATGCAAATTGATCCTTGTTTACGAGAGCAAAGCTTTGCGAACTGTTCAAACTATCAACATGCTTCGTATAGTTCTTGTGCTACTAAGTTTCCTTTGAGACCCTTTACTACAATGTTGTAGCAATGGGAGTTTGCTCTGAGATTTACGGTAGGCACTTTAAATATTTTTTCTAACGATCAAACCACCATCAATAAATAGGTGGGTATATGCATTTTTAAATTTAGCTTTTTTGTAAATAATCCTCAAAGTCGCAATTCCGACTCGCACTTGACCTGTTATTCCTTTAACCTTTATCATACCAGTTCAATCACTTAGGTTGTTCGCCGAGCCTTATTAAATTAGAAGCATTTTCTTTATTATTTCTAACAACCTTTGTTCTTTCGCAAATGAGTAGCTATCTATTAAATGTTATTACAAGACCCCATTGTTAAGTACAGTCTTTGATATACAACAAAGGTTTACCTAAAAATATTTATAATTTGAACTTTAAGTTACAAGTCTGGGTGAGTAGGTTTGATAATATTTATGAATAAAAAATAGTATTTTTGAAGTGTTTTGCCCTTTGACTATTCGATTGACTTCAAATAAATTACTACCCACATAAAACATCAAATAATGACATCTTCAAGCAGAATGTATAATAAATGTATAATGTTTGCACATTTTCAGATGTTCTAAGAAAATAAGGTTATCATTATACATCTTTATTCTTCAGTTAACACTAATGTCAAAACGATCCAATTCATCATTTTAATTTAATGCTCTAAAATTTGAAAACAGCTTTAGCAGAGAAAATTAAGTAAAACTTTTTAAGTACAGGCACAAACAAAGATTTAAAACCAGAAACTAGGTAGGTACTATTTTTTAGTTTAAATTTCAAAGTCTTCGAAATTCGCATTGGTTTATTAAGGTTCACCAATAGAAACAATATGTTAGGACGTACTTAAACATAGAATATATCCAAATTCGAATATGGACACCGTACGTCAACACTATTTCGTCCAAAAATGCAAAAACATAACGTTATTCTATTTAATGTGCAAGGCGTAACTACGCCTCGGATAATTACAGTATTTCACATTCACTGCCTAATTTCAATATTATCTACCATTAAAAATTTCGGATACGATCAACTTAGGAATAGAGAAATTTCCTTATTAATTTCCTTGGCCGACCAAAGTCAAAGATTCAAAACAATCACTCTCTGCCCCCACAGGGATTAAGAAAGGAGATATGTATGTTTTTCTTATACAAATAATGAAAGCTGAAGAGTGATAAAGACAGGAAGAATCTCATACTAAAAGAGAAGAGACAGAGATACATAATATCACTCACTTGCCTCTCTGGTCACGGTAGCATAGCGGCGAGGTGACGTAACACCTCGTTCAGGTAAAATGCAAGCAAAATCTGACATTATTATCAGATCCGAAAGTTCCTTTAGTTACGTTCGATTAACCCATATTGTGTACAAGTGTTTGACGTCATATTACGTCCTCGATTTTTCTATCAAGCGAGGGGCGTCGGGTCGCAGCGGTCCCGCCGATTCGCAAATGCATCGCGCATGCGTCGAAATTGCGCCAATTTCGCGGCGCAGCGTCCTCTGACGACACAGGTCCCAGTCTACTCGGTGCTCGGGGGAGGGATGTCGCATCGCGCGCGGTCGCTTTTCACGGAGGGGAAATTCAAAAAAATTAAAATGCCATAGTTCGAAAGTGTTGCACCGCGACTCAAAACTCACTGTTTCGATGTATTCGCGGCCGACTACGTTAAGACTAACTAGTGTTGTGTGTTTAGGTAAAGTTTCAGTGTTAAATGTTTTTGAATGCCTGGTTGCGTGGTTATTTATTTACTAAATAATGTTTCAATAGTTGTAAAATTTGTTCGTATGTGCACGTATGTTACATGATCGCGTACTGCAATTACGTTTTGATTGCGGTGTCCGCCGCGTTCTCATTCAAGTGCCAGTATAACCTTGACACGTTTTCCCGCGCTAGAACCCCAACCTTGTTTTCAGTTGCACTCTCTCTTGACATTTACCGCAAAAGCAAGTCCTCTTTTGCTAATCAGCGGGTTATTTATGAAAATGTAATGAGGTTGTATAGTTGAAACACGCACCGGGTAGTTTAGAAATGATACAAGACATTAAAAACTATTTTAGAATGTTATTAGACTAAAGATAGTTGAATATTTGTCGTCGTATTAATATTTAAATTGTTTAAAATGAAACCCTTGTGACCGTGATTGTGTGGAGCGAAGACGCGTCTTCAAAATGAGAATATCTAAAGGTAAGGCCCTTAATACAGGTTCCTTTAATAAGATTGTGGTTAATTTATGGGTATTTGTGGTGATGGAAATTTTATGTCCCAGAAAATTATTTCATTTTGTTTATAAGGTTCTTCCTAAACCTCAAGTTAAAGGTAAGCCTGATTTAAATGTTTATGATATAATTATTTTTACGTTGCAGTCAATGTGTGGGTACTATTTTTTTATAAACTTTTTATCTTGAATTTTTTGAACCTAGTCAATATTATTACGTTTTAAAAATACCTGGAAAACGGCCTATTATTTTGATTATCCATTGCGACATTCTTCACTATACTATATTGTACAGTCATCATCAGATCTTTATAACCTATATTATTACCTACGCTACTAATGACATTATTAATTAATTATGTTAATTGTAATATTGCGTCTGTCAGACATCCGACGTCTAGCCGTATACCTCAATAGGCTTCATTGACTGATTTTAAAATTTTCACTATCACGTTCCATTAGATACGACCCTTAGTACTGGGTTTCCGCTTACATCCTTTTGGTACGGAACCCTAATAATGGCATGATCTTCTCGTTTTCAAAACGTGCCGATACCGTCTAGTAAACGTCGTTCAGGGAGTTTGGCACGACCTGCTAAACTTAATAGCTATAAAAGCAAAACAGAGTTCTACATACAAGGGTTGCATTTATTTCTAATCTTTCTTTAAGACGTAATAAAGTCCTTTAAGTTAGAAAACCGGGTAGGTGCGAGTCGGGAATCTTGGCACAGAGGGTTCCTTATACCTAAGTAGACTGACGGTAACCAAATGGGTTTGATGACAAAAAAAAACTGAGCATACCCACCCACTCAAATTCATTTGTCACCAGTTTATAACCCATGCTTAACCATTTTTTTTGGAATTCCTGTTCTCTTTGCACTTTAGACACTTAAACCTTGTTACCTAAGCCTCTTTGAACTATGACGCCAGTTACCTCTGCAGTGCTGGTAGGTATACGGTGTAGCTTTTTGTAGGTAAATCAGGTTGTCGCAGGGAAATTATCGGCTCGCTGCCCATTGACCTGAAACTAATCCTATAGTCGGGTCCTACCTCTTTTGCGTCCTATTTCTAAAAGAAAACAAGGACTTAAAAGAGTTTATAATCACAAAATATAGGTAAACTGTGTTAGTGGGCATCATACGTGGCATGTTAATATATATAAAAAAATACACCCTGTGTACAATGGGTACGGTTGGCAGGAGAAGTCGGTTAACACAATTCGATTAACAAAGTGATTATTTTTTTACTGACTGTTCCCGAATTGGTTTATAGTCTGTTTTTACTAAACTTAGTGTCAAGCTTAATATGTTGGGCTTATTAATTGTTCCAGTTTTGAAAATCAGATTATTTAAATTCACGTTCGTTGCTGATCGTACATACTGACACAATATTACACTTATACAGGATGAAGTATTGTAATCACATTTGAAAAACAAACAAGTTTATTTGATAAAGAACAGAGAGCACATGAGCTAATAACGATTTAAATGAAGATTCTTTTGTAAATGATTTGTTAAGGGATACTGTAACCGTCATAAAAAACGCAATAACGCATACAACGCAAAATACAACGCATACGCAATCCTTTCATTAATAAGCGACCTTTTTGTTTAGAAATTTTACTTTTCAATAATTTAAGTAGGTGCTAAAACTTGTTCATAAAATTAAGCTTAGTTAAATTACGCTAATGTTTTAAGCTACGATAAAGATAACAATGTTGATAATAATATAGATATTGTAAATAGATAAATTCTGATCTTAATTTAATAATTCATCTAATATATAAAATTCCCGTGTCACGATGTTAGTTACCGTACTCCTCCGAAACGGCTTGAGCAATTTTTATAAAATTTTGTATACATAATATATTTTGTAGGTCTGAGAATAGGAGTTAAGAAAGTTGTTGTAAGTTGAACTAATTTTTTTTTAGGGTTGGTCACACTAAAAAAATATATTTTATTTTATGGACGAAATTTTTTGGTTTTATTTTTGCTGGGTCAGCTAGTTTTCTATAAAATGCTGACTAGGCTTAGACATTTTTCTATTAGCAAAACCATTTTTGTAAGGTTATAGGGATGTCTGGGTCCCTGAACTTTGTGGAACCTTTGTCTAACCTTCGTAATCTTGAGGGCCATTGCTTTGCCAATCAAAAGAAGCTTATAGGATCGAAAGTATGATCTTGCTGCTACAGACACTAATTAAATAGCAATTATGGGTTGATTGATTATTCTTAGATTTTTATCGAATTTTCTTGTGGCGGCCTTGCGATTTCTATATGCGAGGTACAGGATCGATACTAACCTAATACCGTGTCTCTGCAAATAAAGATTCTTATTCTTATTCTTATTCTTATCTTGGAAAAAAAATTTAAGAAGGATTTTTTAAGGATTACTACTGCTTGCTTATTTATTTCTAAGATACTGCCGATAAATGATATGGGGATATCTGAAATCGTTAGCCCTCAGTGTGCGTGGTGATCAATGATCTCTCCATCTCTAAAAATATTTTCCTACCCTACTTTTATATGCTGGTATTATTATTTAACAATTTGATATATTTTCTTCTTTCTGAGTTAAAAATTATCCAGTACTTAAAACACAATTGAGTAAAACTTTTGTCCGGCTTTTTCCAATGATTTTTGAATTCAATGATATAAAGTAATTCTATACTGTAAAATCTCTACTTATTAGATTTAAGTGCAACTAATAGAGAGACGTTCACAGAAGAGAATTTTCGGTATGTTTGGGTAGTTAGCTAAATTTAAAACCGAAAATTAAAGCCTTTGACGAAATTTTTTTAATTAATTTGTTCGTAAATATTCCTTTTAGGCGCTGATGTTTTAAAATCCTTTGTAGCTTAGTACAAAATTCTGATGTGAAAAGTATTTATGTAACATGCATAAATTCCGTGTTAATTTTTTAACTAACCTTGTCTGCCAACTTTCGTTCGTACAAAGTCGATTTTGAATATATTAAAGGCTTTTTTAGACGATGCGAGAATTGTCGTACAAGTTGCAATACATTGCTGGGTGATACGGCAATAGCAACAAAAGTGGTTGACAATTGACGTCAATGTGCCGCAACTTGCATGTTAATTCTTGTCTAAAACGGCTTTTATGCTTGGGTGAAGTGGTGCTCTCCCGTATCTGAAGCCAAGACAAATTTTGGGTTGCTGGGCCAACTGGGAGTAAGTAAGTAATGCTCGGGCACAGCATGCTTTTCAAAACGCTCTCAACGACTTTTCACAGATTGGTTCTCCTCTCAATTAAAAAAAGCTTAAGTTTGGTACAGGCATAAATAATGTAAATTTTTTAAGGCACCGTATCCAAAAGGCAAACATCATCTATAACTAAGGCTCCTTTTGTTCTACGCTCTGGCTCTGTTTGTTCTTCTGACACTAGGCTTTATCTACAGGACCATGTGAGCTATAACACCGAGTTTAGCAATTGGTTTTTCAACAGGTTTTTTGGCTAATTTCATGAAAGCTCTTAGTTTCGAAACTCCAAATGTTTGATAATATGACCTAAAAATTTGAAGCCAAAAATAAATGTGATTAAAATTTTAACTCTTATCCCGCTACGTCTTACAACCTTTTAAAATACTCTTATAGTTCGTCAAGGACGTAGTTATAGAAGAAAAACTCTTTTTAAGTAATACGTATAGGGGTAATAAATTATGATTACCATAGCGTCAGGGACATCAGAGTGCTTTTATTTCCATCTACCGCCCTTAACGTACATCTTTGTCTACATCCATTTATCATCCACTCACACATGCAGACAGACATTAGCAGCAACGATCACTGTCACTTTAGCGAAGCTTCGAGTTGCTCGATTGCTTTTAAAGCTTTTGTTGCATTTTTTTGTTTTATTTCGATTATGGACTTACTGTTATACCTTTATATGAATACAATTTTTGAAAATGATTTAATTGTAGACCGATGATCGTATAGATTGGGTTACCTTAATATGTACGCACATATGTACGTTTGTAATCTCCGATTTTAGTTAGTTTTTAGCCTTGTTTTATCAGTATGTTTTTACGCAGTTTGTCAGTGGTATCTAAGAATGGTTAACGTAACATTAATCCACGAAGACTCTTGTACAACTTGAAAGAAAAACCTTATTCAAAATTTAATGAATTTCGTATTGTGTTTTAGACATAAAAGTGTGGGGACACATTTACATAGATCGTATGGACAATTTATTTACACTGTCACGACCCATTCAAAATTTACTACATGTTTTAAATTTAATTTTGCAATTTGGACAGTAATGACGACTATAATAGACGCCCACTATAAAATCCCATTAAATAAAGTTATAGTGGCATTTGCTAAACCATTGTCCCACGAGAGAATTTCGGCAAATGACTCTAATAGTGCTCGCTTAGAGTTCACGTAATTAACTAAATACTTTATTGAGTCAATAACCCGACTCTCATTAGCACTAAGCAGTACTCAAATCTACATAGTTAAAAGGGTTTTATTGCCTTTTATTTTTAATCCCGTTTTGTTTATTTTTTACGTGACACGTTACCTTATATCAATTTCTTTAAGAGCGCAAAGAAAATTAAAGCCTGTTTTTAAAACAAAGTTTAATTTCTGATATATTTAAGTCCTTTTTTACTATCATTTCTTTCATTTTAAAATGCACATCAATTCAACATCAATTCTACCCAGATCTGAAGTACCTACAAAACCAGTCCACACATAACGTTCAAAATATAATGTGAAGGCTGAAAATAAAACGCGAGATAATATCAGATCTTTGTATGAAAAGGAAACACCCGAGGGATTCTTTAACAAGACAACAAAATACATGGTTCGTTGAAAAGTAACTCAGCGTGAATACTCACAAGCGATATGAATTATAAAATGAATTTACACGGTGTAATGCGTCTGAATATATTCATGGAAAAGATTTATGAATTTAGTGAAATGTGAAATAAGTGGCTCTTGATAATTGCTTCATATTTTCATAAATTATATTTTAGTAGGTATCATACTGATGATCTACACATATCAAATTGTATGTCTATAGTCTATAGTCTGGTGTAGCAATCAATGCAATCTCTAAGACAATTTGTTCACTTAAAAAAACGACTATCACAGCAATTAGAATTTAGTCGTTGTGTTGCGGGTGTTTCACAAACGTTTAAGTCACGTGAACAGAGCCACCCAAGACTAATTGAATAGATGTGATATAAGTAAGTTAAGTATATTATTAATAGATCCAATAAAATCTATAACAGACTTCAAGAGGACTACGCCTTAAAAATCACAGATCAATAAATTAATGTTTAACTTTAAAGTAAAAAAAATCTTAAGCGCTGGAAACTTTAGTGTTATAAGCTTCATAAGTATAAAGAAAGTTTCACACGAGATACTCTTTTGAAAAAGTAATAAATTTATACTGAAGCTCTTCAAGAAACGTTTTATACGTTCGTGGAAAGCTATCAAAAGTTCAACAGCTCTTAGGATTATCTCATCTAGAGTTAGGGCAGGTTATACGGATGTATGTGATCTTGATCAGTTCGAGTTAATCTCTATTTGAACTTGTTTAATGTTTCAAAGAGCATTTTATAGAAACGTTTTCTGCTTTAATTTTTGTGGATTAAAAATTCTAACGACATCGCTCGATTCATGACCAAGACATTTGACGTTTTAGGTTTTTCATTTAACAATGTTTGAAACTTGATCTCGCTTATCTTTTTCTTAAGAACTCGTTTAACACTGACTCGTGTTATCGTCCCAGAATTGCCGGGAGAACTCGTACCGAGTCTCTCCGTACGAGTTATATGCCCTAAGAGGCAATTTAGCGTTGAATCCTAAACTTTAAAGATTATCGCTCTTATTTGACGACGGTAGAGATTATGGTAATGCCTATTGGTCGTTTGCAAAAACATTTTCTTGATATTCTGCCTAATATTGAATAACAGCTCTGTGTTTAGTAAAGTGTCGATTTGGGGTTTCATGAAATTTAGCTTCAATATTGAATATTTCAAACCAGACCTAAGATGAGACGTTTTTTTGGAAGGCATGGGGGAATCCTCATGGTCAGTCCTCGGGGTAAGAAGTGGGTAGTGATAGACGGTTACCGACTAAACTTGAACCGCCATTCAACTTCTCCTGCATTTTGACCAGTGCGAGACAACGCGTTTCAATTCACCGGCCACAGACCGCAGATGGTTCTTGTGTCCTAGTACCAAGAATTTGACAAGGGAGCAGGATGAAATCGTTCAATTTTTTTTTTAAATATCAGGTAAACTGATATTCAGATTCAGATACCCAGTCAGTCGTCAAAAAGGTACTCCTGACTATTACCGAAGAGCGTCTTTTGCAAGCTCTATGTCAGCAATGAGATAACGGAGACATAATATAAGTCTACTATTCGGTCTACTTTCTACTGCAAACCTTTTTTTATATTAGAAATTAGTAGGTCCATTCGATGTGATCGTACTACGAAACTAAATTAAATTGTGTATCGTGAACTATTGATGATAAAATATTTAGCCGTACTTATAATTAAAATCACAGAGGCATTGTTAAGAAACAAAACGGTCCAGTTATGTTTATTGCCCGTATAAATTAAATATGAATGGCGGTTGAATAAAGCAAACAATTTTTAATGGCCGCATGAAAATTATGGTTATGTAATAAAATATCGTATATTATTTGCTGCTGTAGCGGTTTATAAATTGAAAATTAATTCTAGGTCTACGTTTTTTTAATTTTAATTGTTTTTTTTTAATTAAATTTGGGGTTTCTGTGATTTGTTTAAATGCGAATTTAAGTTAACATTATAGATATCTACAATTCAGTCAGATAATACTTTCAACTATACAAGATGTACGATACAAAAATAACGATTATCATTCACAATGTCTAGATATTAAATCAATCAGCATCAAATTTAGATCACCATAAAGCACGTCCTCACACCGTTGGGGTTTATAAATAAAATATTTGGTCGTTTAACCCTTCGCCCTCAAGCCTTTTCGGCCAACGAAAATAGATAGCACGTTTTTAATTTACATACATTTTCAATATCTTGATTTACCATAAAAATAATGTATAACATCAATAGGCACCATTAAATTATAAATTAATGTGAATGACGACAAGCGAATAAAAATAAAATATTCTCTCAAAAAATGTTGCATACCCCTGACTGGTGACATCGAACCATTTTACTTCAATAAGTCATTCTTCATTCTTTTGTTTAAATTTAGAGCAAAAAGATTCAAAGGCAGTTATTGCAGGTAGCCAACATTCCAATTAAGGCTTCGCTTTGCCCTTGAGAACCAAAGGAGGTTGCAAACGTTTCCCAGACTTTACCCGGATTATAATAAAACATTTTCTTGAATAATGCGGGCTTGCGGTGATGTAGCTCTGGGCTTTACACAAACGGTTAGAGAAATTTATTTCAGTACGTTGTTTGTTGGCGTTTAGGTAATGTTATGTGTCAAAAAAACTACCTGCGTGTAATATTATAAGTGTTTAATGTGTCACGGAAGACTAGGTCATTTTTTTGCTGGTTCTTCTCAAAAAAATAGTTGATGTATGTCTTAAATTTAATTCTACAAATGATTTTTAAGACTTAAACAGCTGCTTTTTCTGCCTTGGGTGGAGAAATCTACGAGAGTTATTGGATACCAGCTAATAGTTATCTCACTGCTGGGCACAGGCCTCTCCTCTCTAGAAAGTTTTGAGCATTGATCACCTTGCTAGATAGATTTTGAATTTCAGATTTCTGAGAGAATACGAGCCAATGCTTGGAACCGCAAGGCAACCACGACAACTAGACAAAAATATTTTTCTTTACTAAAAAGTTGTGAACATGCTCATGTAACAGTGTCATATTACTTGCATCCAATATCCCCCTTCAGTTGCACGCGTACTTAAATCCTTTTCCGATAATTGTATGACGACCATCTTTTCTTTCAATTTCTTCCTCCCCGTCATAATTATTTCATTTAGACTTAGAGCATCTTGTCTCGTACTTTGACTGGCAATGACTATTAACTAAGGTTTTTTGAGGAAAATGATAACGATAAAGGATTTATACTTAAAATTAGCACGAATTGTTAATATTTATTCGAGTCTCGCAGCACAGCAATTCTGAAATACATTAACTTTATTTCAGAATTCACGTACAAAAAACTACCAACATTTTCCTTAACGTTGACCAAATCACGGAAAGTCGGGGGACCTTTATTTGTTTACTTGGATAGATTTATGAGATGAGTTGAAGGCTTGAAATAGCTTCCAGTGGGTATAGGCCGGCAGTACGTGTGGGCAGGATATCCTCTCGGACCGCTACGCCCGAGGCTGTATCCTTACATGTTTTGGAGATGGACATTACAAAAATATTGCTTCGCCTACGCAAAAAGTTGGTTTTATCCGTTATTTTTGAAATGAGTTTCTAATAGAGATTGTGAATCTTGAATTATAGTGTGGGTGTTGTATAAACTTGTTTTACGTAGTCAAGTCAGCCGAGCTAGAAATCGGAAATGACCCCAAGGGAACATCAAAACGGGATAAAAACTATTGTATGTCTTAATTCAGGTTATAACTACTTCCCTACTAAGTTTCGTCTAAATCTGTTCAGTGGTTTTTGCGTGAAAGAGTACGTAAGAGAGTGAGTTAAGTAGTAATATAATATTATTTGTGGCTCAACCTTAAAAATTACCCAAGAACAATACCACCTCTCAGTACTTCAGCAGAGGCGTCCATTTCCACATTATTTGTTGTTTACACTCGTCTTTGATTAAGCTTCGGGATCGCTGGAACAACATTTACTCTAACCCACGATCAACACCGGCCGTGTTTTATTGAAAACCCCTTGATTTTTTCACTTTAGTTAATCCACTATCAACTGAATTGGATTCAACTAACCTGACTCTTTTTCGATGTTTTTAGCTTGTCATTCCTGTTTGGTGGCATTTTTATATCGTTGACCGTTTTTAAGCCGATAAGTGGCTACCTATATCGCTCAGTTCTTGAATAGAACGATGAAAATGTATCAGTACATATATGGCATATTTGCCTCTCCTATAAGTGCAAATAAAATGATTAAATGTCGAATACCATCATTTGAAATTTATTTATATGCCTTGTGAAGTGGCAGTGTGGCAGCAGCAATTTGTAAAGTGGTGCTTTTTACCTTCCGAACAATGATGCAAAACAATTACGTCACACGAACACCGTCCAAGAAAAAACAAAAGCATTACGTTGATTTAATCAAGAGATTACCTTAACCTTGGCGAAAGCCTTCGCATAAAGGAATTGGTCCCAAAAACATCAGTATAAGCCATACAAACGACGCACCGAGTGATATTAATGGTACGGTACGATCTTGACGTTCACTCGAATTACCCTACAGTCCTACAGCCCTACTGAATTGGTGGCCTTTAGCTATGTGAACTACTGTCTTGAATGACGTCATTGATTTTGTAGAGCCGTAGTGTGAGGTATACGAACATTGAATTTCTGGAAATAATGTTATTAGTGGAACATTGCACGAAAGTTAGAGATCGATTTGCCTTGAAAAACGATAATGGTGAGGGTGAGAGGTTAAAAGAGGATAGGGTTAAAAGTTATTTTGAGTTTTAGTTATTTTTTTTCGTATCGCATATTTCTCTTTTTGTGTCTTTGTAAGATAAATCTCTACACAAAACAATTTTAAAACAAATATACCATTCTTTTTCTCCATGTCTTCTTTTTTTAAAACGAAAGTGGAATGCTTTAAAATGCTTTGGTTGTATGTATTTTTTAAGCTATGTAACACATTATCACTATCAACCCATATTCGTCTACTGCTGGACATAAGCAGTAGGTGTTCTCCCTAAGAGCACTCCATCGAGATCTATCTTCGGCTGCTCTCATAGTGCCTGATGACTTTTTACGTTACGTTACATATTAATAAGGAAAAAAAACACAAAAACCGAAATAGCTCAAAACACCAAGTTCTTACATTCACGACAGAACATTAATTTCATTGCGTGTGAATTGACATTTCTATGAGTCTATATAACTAATCGTGATAGAGAAATTACTAAGCCCATATTGAGATCTACTCTGATAATTAATTGATGTATTAATAATCTTCGAAATGTTGGGAATCTCGTTAAAATTCATTGCCTATTGACGGCCCAAGTATTATTGTCTACATTAAGCTTCACGACGGCTTTGATAGTAATTGATTATATAAGATATTTCTGTATTAAGTTTGGTATTAGTAAGTTATATTATATTTGCCGTAATATTAAGATATATAGAATATTCTTTATTGCTCACCACATAAATACAAGATTGGATAAAAATAAATAATAGTAAGGACGGTTTAAGCTTCATAACGTGTATATTATTTCACAATTATATTAATATGGTGTATTGTTATGGTTTATCGTAAAAGGGAACGTTTAAAAAATATGTGATTTTTGTTTATAAATGTCCAGACGTTGGCATCATGTCTATTTTATTTCGTTTGTTTTACAAAACATAAAGTAAAATAGCATCCTTGTTGAATGGGTTAAGCCCTTAAACCCATTATAGCTATTTCAAACTTAATGAACAAACATTGGTATTATTGTATTGTCTTATTTTTAGAACAAAAGGTGTTTTATTTGATGTTTTATTATTAGCTCTCTTTACCTCCCACGCGACAGGATTTTTCCTTTGTTACGAGTACGGGTTAATTATTTGCACTTGAATTATTCACAAAAAATTGTTTCAGAACACAAATAACGATGTTAAATACTCATTTACATCTATTTTCGAAAGTATTTAATTGATATTAGAAATAAAAGGCTCTACATTTAAATGGTTATTAACCCCCAAAAGGCTCTACATTTAAATGGTTATTAACCCCCAAAAGGCTTTACATTTTTGCTCAAGTCATGTTTTTAGTCCCCAAAGCTACTCCTTAAGACAAAACAAATGTTCCAGTACAGCCTTAAGGAGACCATTCAGTAAGTTGTAACGAGATTTCCGAAATGCGTCGACAGTATTTATCTCTGTTTCGAGAAAACAATGTCAATTAAGTCCAATTTCGTTTATTAAGACAAAACTCGGTAATTGACTCTTGTTCTAACAACAACGTTAAGGCTTTTGTTTAGGACTTACTCGAACAGAAAATTGGTATTATGTGAGTATTGTTCAGTTTTGGATCTAATTTTATAAAAGGGAAGGCTGAGTTTGTAACATCTCAGCTAGTTTTTGATTTAAATAGGCTAAAGCTTAATACGCGCATGACCCAATTTAAAAGAAAAAATCGATTAAGTACTTGTAGGACTCGACTCATTCGGAGTAGTTATCCTTTTGGCCCTCAGCAACCCTAACCACTACTTGACGATAATTTTAAGCCTATTAATTGACATTGCATTTTCGAATGGATTAAATGATTAAGTGATCTGGATTGCTTCTTATTTGTTCTACGTAACATATCAACAAATTCTAAGTCATATTTCGACGTAAAACAGTTACGTAATAAACTACGAATCACAAAGCGAAACCCTTGAGTTCGAACTTTTATGATTTTCCGTTATTTTCCGAGCGAACCATTCCTTATAAGTTCCATTTGATACACAAAAGCCTCAGCAGGATCCACTTTACAATACAAGTGTCTTGTTTCATGGTTCCTTTGTAAACTATTATATTTTCTCAGACTTGAAGTCAGGCTTTTATATGCCGCTTTGATCTAAAGCTACTGTATGGCGAACAAACTTTGTATCGTTTAAAAAGAAGGATGAATATAAAAATAATTTTTCAGTAACTTTATTCTACATTCAATCGAAATTGAACTTAATAAATACACAGTATAAGGATTGTTTGTGTATCATATTGAGCCGCATGATTGCCTGATATCAAAGCGTTGGAATGATTGCTTAGAACTTGCGAAATTATATATATTCCCGAGTTTGCCCAGAAAAGTGCCGACGAAGGCACGTCATGAATATAGAGAGGCAGTTGACGAGACGCTAATCTAAATAAACCTTCTTCAAGATTGCTATACAGAAAACATTTTGGGTGATTCGCGAGCCGTCTGTGTAAATTTTTTGACATCATTCCGGGTGTTGAATAGGATAATATGCCGTTGTATGTCCAATTCATTATTTTCAATGGTTTTCTTTTTTTGCTACTGCGACGGTTGATTTTGAGGCTTGAGTGACTTAAATGGTAAACGTGGCATAATAATTGTGAGGTGTCGATATAAGGGTTGCCATTTGTTGATGGCTCTGTAAATAATTCTGCTACTAATAAAATATACAAGAAATGATTGCAATCGATCGAAGGAGGGCGAGAATGAGTGACACAGTTATAATAACGACATGCTTGAGAATAATTTTCGTCCTCATTATTTTTAAATGTACTTTATGTGATTTTTATAAAATTGTATGTTCATAATACTTTACAGAATAGTAAGATGGATCGGTTTCAACGAAATTGTGATAATCTAAGAAAAAAAGAAAAAAGATCGTCGTCTTTTCAAATCTCCATCTAATGAAACCATAGAATTCTTAAACGTACGATTCTTAGTAAATTACGTAACATGGAGCTAATGTTCATAGCATACATAATAAATCTAAAACATTATCATACGAGTTACTGAATTATATTAAAACGACTCAAGTTTTAAAACTACTTCGTAAAGACTACACGCGAAACTCAAACTCTACAGTAAAATTATTAAAGCCTACATACATTTTAAAACCATGTTAGTACAATATTCGCTTGCTTAGTCAATGTGACGAAGGCTCAAGAACCATCGTTGAGGAACTAAAGTGACTTTTGACTTGAAATTTGACCTAATTTCTCATCTCTCTTGTTTACAGGGAGATCTTATCACCATGAGTAGAGGTTTTGGTTTCAACGCCCATTTATTATTTTCCCATTTATATGAATAATGGGAGAGAGAAAGTGATTAAATTTTGTAGGGTGATTGATGAAGAATATATTTTTTGTTTTTTTTTGTAGAGTCGATGTTTTTTATTGTTTGCAGTCTTTAAACATTTTTACTTAAAAGATGGGCATGATAATGTTTTTCAGCAAATTAAGTTTAATATTATGTTTATTGTAATGTCGAGAAAATTCGATTACTAAAAGTTGACACAAGCCATCTTATCTTCAAAGTTATATTTTTTTAGTAAACTGCTAGGTCCAGCACGTACAGTAATCGTCATACATTATAAAATATGATATAAAAAAATTTCAGAAGCTCAACACATAAATAAAACAATTTTAACAAACGAAAGCTCTATCTGTGAATATTGGAGTAATTCGTTCCCTAAAGCACACTTGTAATGGTTGCGGATCAAGAACATTTATGCCGTGAGCCTTAAGTTGAGCTAAACGTTACCTTAACGACGCCCTCGGGAGGCCTCGGTCCGACACACGAAATTACATACCAGCTGTATTATATCGCATTGTTGTGTGTTAGACAAATGAGTGGAGGGTTTTTAGAATGATATAGATTTTTTTCCTGCCTGCTGATTGTGTGATTATGAATTGTGACTGTGACTAGTCAAGCAGAGGTGAATTATTTGAATTACGTAAGCATTAATAAAAATAAACTAGTTATATACAAATCAACTACTTTTTACTAAATAATCACACAGTGTACTAAATTCCGACAATGTGTTATATAGAAAACAAAAGATTAAAGGCTTTAGCAAAATAATAGTAGATACAGTTCTGTTCTGAATATAAAATGAGATCACAAAAACATTTTCAGAATTGCCTTAAAAAGATAAGCACTTGATAATCGACCTCATTTGACCTTTTCAGCTAATAATTGTTAGATAAGGTACAAGGGTAGATAAGAAGCATTACATAGTCGCGATAAAACCTCTTTTATCAGCCTATAGAGATAAGGCTGTTGTTAAAAGGTCAATGAGGGAATTCGACTTATCGCATCTTGTGAAAAACACACATTGCGAAACGTGATATGAAATAGAATTAAGAAAAAGTCACAATGACCTTATTTAACTCGAATATTTTGCTTTTAATAATAAAAATATTTATCATATTCTTACCCTTTTGTTGAATAAACCAAAGTTATATTGTTTAACAAATAGTCATTTTATGGATTTTTAATCAGAGCAACATAATTTTCCTGTTCCGGTTTCCTTTTATTTAGGGCCTGCGCATTGCGACAATCTTTTTCGCTGGTCCCTTCGATTAGTCATCTCGGTCCACCCCTTTCTTGCCCTACTCTACCTTACTCTATTATGCTCTCCGTAGCAGCTTAACATTTTTATACTCGATTTTAAACATTTTTATATTCGTAATTAAAAGTAGCAAGTAATATCCTAAAACAACTCGAGTTGCTACGAAGCTACGCCGTAGCAACGTACACCGTAGTAAGTTAGTCCAGCAATAACGTAAGGTGAATTGCTTCTACTGTAGACCAGCGTAGCGTATAATACTGAGGAATTTTATTATTTTGCTACGGAAACTACTAACAAAGCCAATATAACTTACCTACGAGTCGCTACGAGTCGCTACGTGTTGCTACGTACAAACAGAATGTAATCACTAGTACTGGTAGTCCAGTGTTTTATTAGAGTTATAAAAATATTTTCAGTTCGTGATTTCCCCGGTGATACAAACAGTATTATATGAGAATATGATGTTTGCATGACCCGTTACGTGACCTTTTTCAAGAGCTAGGCGTGATTCTAGTCACAATGTAGGAAATTTTAAACGTGGTTTACCTCAGAATTTTTATGTATTTATTAAAATTTACCCTTAAATTTTGTTCGCCATTTAAAATGACAAAGTTTAATTTTAATAATATTTTAATTAGTCTAATACTCAAACACTCGGAACACAAGTTTATAGTATTGAAATACATACTTTATTTAGATCTCATCACAGAGTTTTTTGTTCGTCTAAAACTAATCGAAATTATCTATAAGTAATCACCAAGATCTAACCAGCATAAACTCTTTGGAACTCGTTCTATTTACTTCCCACTATATGAAGTCTTAGTGAAAGTAGTATACATATTTACGAAATATTGCTGTGAAAGTAGCCCAAGGTTAGCTGAGAGCGACATTGCCGCGCCAGTGAGCGGAATAATAGATATAAATTAATCACTGACTCTTAGTAAGCTTTCTTTTGCAGTCGTATGGAGTTTACCGAAATGACATGACATAGTAATTGAAAATTTGCTTGTGTAGTATGCCTTATTGAATTAGTAGCCTTATTGAATGTTTCTGTTTCAAAATTCGTTTATCACAATGACTGTCATTTAAAAAAAAAACATTCGGTAAATTAAATTACACCCATATTTTTTTTTTTAATCTGAATTTCGACTCTTAATAAAATCTACATTTACAATTTTACAGAGTTAAAAATTTACAAGTTAAAAAACAAAAAAATATTAAATTAAATTAAAGCATCGAAAAATTCATCGGCGTCGCTGCCGGCTGGGAGTGTGCATACATTACACCCATAATTGAATACACATACTCTTGACGACTTTTATAGCGATTGATTGACACTGCTTTGTCTGTAAGTCCGTCCAGATTGTAATCTCATGAACATGAAAATTCTACAGATGTATATTTAAATCATAAATGTATTTTTGAACAATTTTCTTATTTTACAACGAAAGTAAAAATAACTTTAAAATATCAAATTGTCAGAACTTTAAAATCATTGTACCGTCAATACTGGTATTTTTAGTAGCAATACCTGTACAACCTAGTTGCGTGTTCTTCCCAATTATGACCAGAATATTTTTAGTTGAAACTGTCAAAACCACCCTTTTCCGAATGTGTCACAACGCCCATTAGTCCAATGCGTCCAGCCCATCACGCAACTGTTACGACGTCATGTTAAAAATAAACCCAAGTTATATTTGTCAGTGTGTCAGCACAAATAATCCGTAGATTGAAAATAAATATTTACTTATTCGATGGTTTTAGATTGAAGTCGGTATTGGGTATTATTTGGAAATATGTTTTTGGCTTTGGGAAATGTCAATATGTTGTGGTATCACAATCTTAGCAATTTCTATAATTGATATCCACAGTTCAAAAGATGGTTTCTAATGTTATGGATAGTCATCAAAATGTGAATTAGTAAGTCAGTAACAGCAATCATTTGTATAATATATCAATAAGGTACGCACGCAATAACGGCCGCGAACGTACGAGTACATCAAAATCCATCAGTAAATCGCACCATTGTGAAGCAGAAGTACCAGGAGAACATAAAACCTAACACACACAACACACATGTTGCCGTCCAATAACGTCGCCTAAATAGGAGCTCATTCATTCTATTCAGGGCCCACGTCATATCGTACGTAACTATTACAGCGTCTGTCCTCCTAGTACCCTTGTCAAGCGTGATCTTCAAGCGATAAGTCATTTGGATTGATCGCTAAGGGAATATTTACTGCGACAGTGATATGATAATATGTGGCTCATTGTCCGTTTATTGCTGGAGGGTTATAATTGAATATTGTACTCAATACTGTAGTAAATTTATTTTTGGTATGTTTCGGTGTTAGGCTTAATCAACCTTTTGGTATTGTATTAGTGTCCTTGTGTTGTTCGTTATTCTCTGTTTGTGGAATTCGATTAGAGGAATGGGTGATTGTGATATTATATTTTTGCAATTCTGGATTTTTGAACTCTAACTTGTTGATTATTGAAACTTTTAGTTATAATATTTGTGGATAAGCCACGGGTCTAATCAAAGTTCTGACTAAAAAACCTTTTCTAATCTCTGATTTCCCTAAATCCCTATTTTACTTGGAATGTGTAGTAAAAAAAATGTATTAAAAACTTTGAAGCGTCTATCTACCGTAGTCGAGAGAAACGAAAAAAAGACAGCAGTGCCTCAGAAAAGGGTCCTTTTTCCACCCTTTACCCGTAACACCCGTAGTCAACAACTGAGCATTTAAAAAATCTTGTTTAATAAGCATATGAACTCTTACTATTACTCCCTAGCTATCATCTAGTAGACATAATAATTAGTACGTAGGTAGGTCCTCACAGAAATTTAATAACAAGCTCAATTTAGCTAGGATTGCGAAAGTTTCACACGTAACCGTAACGTTATTAAAACTTCCCTTCATTAACCATAAGAAGTTCTAAAGTTGGAATATATTATTATTAATGACGTTACTAATTGCATTATCTTATTAGACATCGTTAGTTATATGTTGTAGTGGTATAATTATAATTAGTTTCACAGTTAAAATTTATAAGCAAGATTAAGTCATTCGTGTAAATACAAAAACAGAGTCTCGTTGTACGGTATTTAATCCTTTTGTCGCGGGGGATTTCACAAACAATCAAGTCAAGACATCTAGACTCAGGCAATACGTGCCGAGACTAGAAGGTTTGGTGGGTGAACTTTTGATACCGTTATTGGCCAGTCAAAAGTACTCTTGACAAAGATAAGATGATACAGTTCAGTAGAAAGGAATAAACATATACATTTCTTATCAAACCACCAGCACCCTAAGGAATATTTTAGTTGGATAAAATGCTAATAAATCTATGATAACATTTGTTGCCCATCATATTTTTTTGTAATTGATAATTAATGTTACAAAACGCAAGTGTAACTCAAACCTATTATCCATAATTAAATAGTTTTGCAAACTTTAAAATGTAAATGCAGTTTTGTTTAAAATGTAAAAAGAAATATCTTTATTTTTATACAAACACTGGCCCACTCATGAATTTAAATTAATATACTTATTATAAGCAACCGCCTTTACCTTATATAGAACTTATAGGTTCATTAATATAGAACTTTTGAGGTTAACACGCAAACACTAGTCTGTTTGTTGCAGATTTTTTGAAACCATGCATTATGACCGTTAATTTTGTATGAAAAACACCATGCTTTATGTAAATTACTCCTGAAAACGTGACTATTTTAAAAATATAATTCGTTATATTATAAATTATTATGTATAAAGCAATGCTGTTATAATTATTTCCTGCATTTCCGAATCGTTCTTTTCCCACTCCATTACAAAAGTTGCTCTACTCTGCTTCCATTTCGTTCCATTTATCATTAAAAGACTCAACAAAGTGATTATTTAATACAATTATTACAAGCCATTCGTTTTATCATTCAATATAAAATCAGTTTGCATTTATCGCAACCTACACTCAAAAATATGTACACTAGCCATTAACGCGAAGAGAATCAACATTTTAAAACCAAATAACTTAAACATTCAACCTGCTACATTTTGACGCCCATTTAAATATTAATTTAAAGTGAAATAAAATCTCTTCACAATTTGCCGGCCACTAACTGGCTTGAGTGCCTCCTGTTTGCACGAGGAGCGCGGGGCAGTGGGTGTTGTAATTCACAGAACTTTATCTACACTTTATGGCTTTCATAAATATGCATCGGTTTAAATCCCCAATAAATATTGTTTTAAATCCCCGATGCAAAAAGAGAGGTATTATAACTTTGACATGTTTATCTATCTGCATGTCAACCTGTGTAATGATAGTCATCATCCGAACGGGTAGAAAAAAAAATGATTCCGTATTAATTGAGTGCTATCAACACTAATAAGGCGGTTTTCGAAAAGGATTAAATTAAATTGTGACTATTTTGTATTACAGTATAATGAAGATTATTTTTATACTCGTACAGTCTACCAAAAAAAAAATCCAAACAAGTCAAAGATCACGTAAAACCGTTAAGTAGTTCTTCTTTAGGCTGCAATCCGTGTTTCCACTCCTCATTCAAGTACCACTGACGTTTCAACATTACTTGAATTAGCATCCAATTTGTTAAATAGGCGTTGATAGGAGTGTAATTTCGTCTTGTTGAATGTTTTAAAACTAAGCACCTAATTTCTTTGAAGTCGTTTTCGTGCGTTTTAAAATTTATAACACCACCAAATTTATTTTTTAACCAAGCGATTTGGTTTTCTTTGCCTCATACATACAGAACCCTAAGTTTCGCGAGTGCGACTCACACTTAACCGGTTTTAATTTTAATAGACATTAAAGTGCTACGATAAACTAACTTTACGTTATTTATTGATGTTAATGTTGAGGTACATGTTAATACTGAAGATAAAGTTCGAGAACATTACAAAATTATTAATAAGCTTTTATGCGTTTAAGTAGCCATTAAGCATAATATTGAAGTGGCTTAAAGAATATTTCTTTTGTGGTCTGATTGTGTTGTGCTTATGTCTTTGTGGCAAATAGGACAGAGTCCTCCAATAAAATTAGAAACACTGAATATGTGGCTTAAAAACTAAGACTGACTCTTAATATCTTATAGCCGACATGCAAGTACACGTGGACCGTCCTATTACCTAAGCTTTTTGTATAAATTAGAATAAATTTATACCAAAATGACAAACAAGCGTTGGTATATTCAGCCTATTTCCACGTACATACGAGTCTCTTGACACAGAACAAACATTAGAACGTGTAATAAAACGTCTGGCGCAGGCACCTCCTAAAACTTAACTATAATAACGTTTACAAACGCAAAGAGAAATGCGAGGATGTGGATAAGGACTCCTCTAAAAGGAATATAATCCCTAAATAGGATTATAAACTACTCAAAGTTTTGGGCACAAAGCACCTACTTAATGATGTAGTGTATGGACCTTAGGTTCTTGCTGGTAAACGAAGCTACGTAAGCGGCTGAAACTCGGCGATTTAAAGTGTAAATGTAACCAGTGCTAAAAGCTGTAAAATCCACGCTTGCCAGACTTAAATTACCTCGTGTATCCTGTCTGAAAGGCTTTTTATATTATATTTTCGAAAATTTCTAAGCAAATAATCCACCCTCTTATCTGCTTTCTGTTTAAATGATAACCTTAAAAAAATGACTCTGAGAGGGTAAATCAATAATTAGGCATAATTTAATGCCGCCTTAATACCACTGCTAGGAAAAGGCCTCCTATTTCTCTTCCAGAACTCTTTATCCTTTGCGATTTTTGGAAACGTTTGCCCTGCGTATTTGACTAGATCATTGCACCACCTTCGTCGCCGACGACCTCGGCGATGATATCCTTACTTTGGCGTCCATCTCCTATTCAATATATTACCAAAATTGCAAGTTACAAAAATAATAAATTTACACTGATCTACTCACCCTTCTCAAGGTGACACCTCTGATAATAACATTTTCATTTCAACTTATTGTATTATCAGCTCTGTGTAGTTCCTTATTGGAAACTTGTCGGGAACGTGTGAGTTGTGACGTGTCTCGGAAACGCTGGCCAAACATCTGGCGCACTATTGAGGGTGCAGCTTCAGTAACAGAATGTAGAGACCATTTTAGAAAATTTTAGAACGTTGAGACCGGAACTGTTTCGTTTCCTAGAGACGTTTTCAGATCTGCAAAAGATAGTATAGGAACCAATATATGTGATAGAATACTACTGTCCATCCTTTTCGACTTTGCAATAGAGAACAGAAACGGAAATTGAACATCGACCGTAATGATATATTATTATGAGTGTGCGCTTTCTGTCATAATTATTTATTTAAATCGATTTGATATGAGCTTGAAATAGAAGTAGTGTAATTTGCAAGCAAAAATCAACTTTTCATAAAAAAAAACAAATTTTAAATTGATTAAAAGCAAAACTATACTGTTCTCATAGCCACTCGAATGTCAAAGAGTAAGAAGAAGTAATTTGTACCATCAGTACCACCCTAATATTAATTACAACTCGAAGTTAGAATTTTCGAAATAGTTACCTCCGTTTACTTGTAATAAGCGAGAGTTTCGACTTTCAGTTAATTAAAGCAAGGATGGCACGTAACAAAACGAGTTATAAGACCTCCTGCCCGCTTACTTTAAACTTGGAGTGCGACTTTTGCCCTGTGGAAGCGAGATGGTGCTATATGCTTTGTAGAGCACTATCCTGCTTTCACGAACGTATCTGTTTTATTTGAAGAGTTCGTGGTATAGGGTTTAACTTCAAAAATACCTTTCGGTTTTCCAAGTAACTTTCCTGCTGAATTCTTTGAAACAAAACTCCTATAGGCTTCGGAGATACAAATTGTTTGTTCACGTTTAATTTCGATGATGAAGTGTCTTTTGAAAATGTTGGTATCATGTTGTAATAATCAAAGAGAGGATTTAATTTCAAAGTTGATGGATGGCTTAGAATAATTGATTATTTAGATGATTTGATAGTATAGGAGGTAATAGCGGCGCCCTCAGCTTGGCAAAAGTGTATCTTGTAGTGTACAATAGTTATGAAAGCTGAAAGCTATAAAATTTTTCGACAACATTATAGTTTTCCATTTTTAACTAGCCAACTGTCTTCAACTACTTAGAATCGTCCCCTTCCACGATTTTCTATTATAGACAACATGGGACCAGCCCAGGGGGTAAACGTTGTATTTTATCCAAACACATCATCATCATCGGCCTAGAATTTTCCAAGTTATGTTGGGGTCGGTTTTATCCAAAGAAATAATACATTTAATCCCAACAATTACTTAAACTTAAATAAGTTCGTAACTTTTCTTCTAATGCAAAGCCAAATGTTCTCAGCAAATTCAACATCATTACGTAAACACATTTTTATTTCTCAGGTAGCGTTTTACAGAATCGAATAGTCTGAAGATAGTAGAGATAAGAAACAAAGGCCGGTAACATTTTACTGACATTACGAAGGTCCCACTTAAGCCTTTTCTTATCGGTGTTGCCAGGTACTATAAATAACCTTTGTACTTTCGCATACCATTCCGTTCGGCAGTTAGGGGTTAAAAGAATTTAGTGGAAAAGGATTTTCATTTTTCTCAGAGCAGAATGTAGGAAAAGAATAAAACTATTTTTAACCAAGTTAAAAAAAGGATGAGGTTATGAATTCGACTGTATTTTTTTATTATTTTTTTCATCTGGTTTCAAAAAATAATAATTTTAGCCCTGTATAAACTATTAAGCAAAACTAATTGAGCGCCATAATTAAAATTAGAGTATTTCAGCTTGTAAAATAATTACTGAAAAAAATAACACTTAAACATTTTCAGTTCCGAGTAGAGTTATAGAGAACATTTATCATTTATGAACCTGTCTTAGCTTAATTTAATATTCTATTTACTTTATCTCTATCGGAAAGTAAACAACAATCATGTTTATAATTCACGAAGAGCTTTGGTACCAAGCAAGGAGGAACCAAGGTTTCCGAGCTAAGGGGAAGCAATTTAGCTGGATTCGGACTTTGGAAAACTCATTAAGGTCCTTGATTGGGGGTCATAGGGTAATCGAATAGATAGCAAACCAAATTCGATTTCTGATTTCATGCGTAGTGAAGTTTGTGTACACTCTGTATATTCTGAAATCATACCTATGGCAGTCGTTGGAATAACAAAGTATTACCTAATAGTAAAGTATCTTTTAAGCAAAAATTTTGCATAAAATTGTAACGCTGTGAAATTTATTTCCATGTAATACGTGCGACGAAGAAAATATGTTTTTTTAGGAAAGTATGATTTATGTTTTAGTACAGCATTTATTGTTTCACTGACACTTAGTTTGCTTTTCTGCTGCATCAAGCTCTAAAACACATCATTAGAGCAAAATTTGTTCCCTTTTTGCAAGCCTTTAAGACCTTTAAAATACAAAATAATAATCAGCTACCTTATATACTGCCATATTTATTTCATTGCAGATAAATCATTAATTAAATTTATTACAACATTTTCCAAATAATACGTAATAGATTCTCTCTTTCGCTAAAATAACCTCAAATATGAACTGATTATTTAATATGCAAGGTTTACAGGTTGTTCTCTTAACTTGGCGAAATACCACTCACCCGATTACCCGTCAAGTACATCAGTCAGAACTTGAGAGGCCAACTGAAACTCAAGAACTGTTAAGGACTCTTAGCTTCAAATAAACTCGCATTCACAAGGGAAATACGTTCGTGTGGTATACCATACAATTTAGTTGGTTTCGCTTAAGATAAACTCATAATTCACCTGGATTTCTGACATACGCCTGTATCAATAAAGCCAAGTCATAAACTTCAACAATTTATGACTGCAAAATATGTTTTAACGCTGCTCGAACCATTTGGAGGATATGTAGCCCATAACCCTTATTTTACGAGGTGACCTCAAATAATTCATATTTTAATTTCAACATTCTATGTTTATTTCGACTTACTCCTATTTTGATCAAACTAAAAATGACACCCTATCCAATCTTTAATTAGAAAAGAAAACGTAATTTACCAGAACCGTTTATAAGCAAGAAGATTTTTACGAGAAAGATAAAATAAATAAAAGAAAAATGTCTATTCTTGGGTGGAGACCGTGATTCGGCAATCTTCATTTGGGACGTTCGTTTGATAAAGCAAAGAAGATCGACTTCCTGAATTCAAGGGCACTTACAGAACGAATTGTGTGATCTAGGGGATTTTTCTCTTGCTATCTTTCGTCCGCTATTTTAGTGACAATGCCTTTGAGATTTCGGTTCTCTAACCAGCGGTGGTGAACATCGTAATGGAGTGTCTCATTAACGAATGTGAGTGAAAGCTACACAAGTTTCTCTTTTATATAGAAAAAGCTAAAGAAAAGAGAGACACCATTAAATAGAAAAAGATGCTTATTGGCATTTTGCACCAGAAGTAAAAAAAGAATGTCCTGTATTGTTTTATTTCTATCTACACAAACACCTAGCTATAAATTGCCCTACTCATTAATTCAACTACCAACAAAATACAAGATCCTTAAAAGCCCTCCTCTTTAACCAAATTATTAACCGTAAATTGTGGTATAAAAAAAACTCTTCGGTCTGGTTAATGTACAACCTCGTTTACCATAGACATTACTCAAATCGCATCAAATATTCCGGCGCATATCGCATGACAAAAACAACAGCTCCGCTAAAACAACATGGCGTACGGATTAAAACGAAGTACGGACCGGCCAGACATTATGAAATTTGAATAGCCCTGACGGTTCAGTGTACATTCGGTAACTGTTGAATAACATTGGAATAATAATCACAGACGAAACGGGTATGCTAACTAAGTTGTTTTTTGTCATGTAGATTGGAGAAAATTTTTGGACGATTTTTATAAAGTTACTAGCTGACCCAACAAACGTTGTTCTGCCGAATATGTCTTTTTCTAGTTGTATGTATTTTTAATGCCACATTATAAAAAAAATAAAAACAAAAAATTTCGTCCAAAAAATAAAATATTTTTTTTTTAGTGTGAGCAACCCTTAACACTTAGGGGTATGAAAAATAGATGTTAGTCGATTCTCAGACCTACTGAATACGCATATTAAATTTGGTAAAAACCGGTTAAGGCGTTTCGGAGGAGTACGGTAACGTGTATCGTGACACGATAATTTTATATATTAGATAACTACATTCGACTTATCCAATGGCGTCATTACCTTGTTTTAACTAAGCAAGCAATCACTTTCCGACTTTTAATCGTAGTTAAAAGATATATTATTATTTTACCTGAAAACAGAAGGCACGTTTTTTATTATAATAAAGATTTATGTATTCAAATTTGAATAGGTTTCTCCCTTGTCAGACTATTTTGTTTGTGTCAGCACCCCTATTGTTTTGTGATGTCGTATTTATTTGATCGTGAAGGCTTGAAATATTTGCGTCATTTTTTGACGTTGAATTTATTAATGCAAATATCGTAAATACTCGAATCGTTGACCGGATCGCCATAAATTTTTGATTCGTTGTACATTTTTGATGTAATAATATCTTCATATAAACAAAAAATATTTTGTTTGTGTGAGGTGTTTTATGGTTTGGAGGTTAATCGGAAATATATTAATCTGCATTGAATATTACGACATATGATCATGAAATAAACTTTTAAATTTTGAATTTCAAGACATTATTTTTTGGGTTTGGTACAGCTACAGGTTCTATATTGAGGATGAGAAAAATTAAAACCTATTAAATGATTTATTTTATTTTAACTAAAAGTTATAAATATTTTGTCCCATATTTAACATTTGAAGAAGTTAGCGCACCACGTACTTTCATAACTCCATTTTAAACTAGAAGAAACTAAACTGAATTTCCTATCAGGAAACATTTCCTCCTAGAGTTTTCACAAACTGTATATTTCTTAGATTCGTGGATAAGAAATATAAGTTTAAAAGAGGATTAACGATAGTTAGAGTCTGAAGAACGTGGTTACTTTATTTTTACTAAAGAGAACACAATACTTCATTGCATTGCATATTTTGTTTATAATTATAAAATTGATTATATAATAAAAGCATTAGCTGGCGTCATTCCCGCATCTGGTCGTATTATAAAGCACTAGCTGTTTCCCGCGGTTTCTCTCGCGTAGTACCTGCTTGGTAATTTTACAGTGTTTATTTATTTTTTATCTTTGTCGCAATTTTTCCATATTTTCTCAACGTTTACACCGTCCCTGGACTGCTACGAATATTTTAGGACTTAAATTAGCGAAATCGGTTCAGCCGTTCTCGAGTTTTAGTGAGACGAACGAACAGCAAATCATTGTATATCCTACTACTATTATAAAGGCGAAAGTTTGTAAGTATGGATGTATGGATGTTTGTTACTCTTTCACGTGAAAACTACTTAATGGATTTGAATGAAACTTTACCACAATATAGCTTATACATCAGAATAACACATAGGCTACAATTTTTGAGGTTTCTAATGTGAGGTCGTAAAAAACACATTTTTCAATCCTACAAGATAGATAGAAGGCAGATAGATAGATAGAAGGCAGGTATAAATTATAACTTATATCTTCTAACCACGCGGACGAAGTCGAGTAACTATATAAAAGAAAAAGAGGAAGAAGAATATATTACGATGATGAGCTCTTAGATATTATTCAAGAGACTAAACACAACTGGACATACCAAGGCTTTTAACATTATAACTTACTAGCTCATTACCTTAATTGATTCTGCGTTAATCTGATCACATCTTGTCACCTACGTCATAAACTCATCACAATGCAAATAGGACAATCGGCGTCAACCTGTTAATCCATTTAGCGCGATTGCCAATACCGAGGACAATTACTATTGAGCTTAATTAAAATATGGATAGTAATATATTGATAGAGGTATAGGGAGTCACGGATGTAATCGACTAATTAATCGGATTAGTCTCAGAGCATCAAAGGTAGTGTTGGAGTAGATTATAGGATTCTAAAATTATACGTAATAATATGAGCTCTTTTTCCGGCGAAAAAAGGAGTGTTATTAGTTTGACCGCTACGTGTGTTTCTTTTATGGCACCGTAGCTCCTAAACGGGTGAACCAATTTGGATGCAATTTGTAAGCCGGGATTTTTTTCCTTTCATCTTGTCATTTTGATAATTTAATTGATTTTGATATGATATTAACAAATAAGAGAGTTTTAAGTTTTAAAACTTTTCTCATTCTTTAATGGTGGTATTTTAAGGATAGAGACATAATGTACCTAACCAAGAATAGTTTCGCAATATTTGATTGAGCTTAATTATTGTTTGTTATATTTTTAAGGTTTTGTATACGTAAATTCAGAGCTATTTTGCTAATGCGTCATCGCTCTTTTAACGGTGACGACTATCAGTCATTATGGTTAAAACTATTTCTGTTTCCGTAAAGAAACCTCTGCATTCATTTTGAGTAGAGCTTTTTACCAAGAAATGGTATTATGGAGGCTGTCTTCAGGAAGATTGATCGTACATTTTTAATAAAATATTTGCTAATATTCAGAGAAAAAACAGTATTTCCTTGCGGCTAGCCGTGATGTCGGTGGCAGCTGCAAAAATATAATCCTGTTACTTACATATGGGTTAAAATAGCCCATGAGTTAAAATATGGTAACTTATTTCCGCCTTTAATAATCGGTATTATTTATATAATAACTATCGTGACACTGATTCATTATTCAATGATGTAACGGTTTACTGACGCGTATTTATCGGGGTAGCCCGACTAGTTTCGGACACAACCGGAGTCCTTAATCATGAGCAGACGCGGCGGGATCGCGAGTCGAACTGACTCGTCGGACGGACTGAAACTAGTCGGGCTACCCCGATAAATACGCGTGAGTAAACCGTTACATCATTTAATAATTGGTATTATCATCGAAATCAAAATTAATTGTTATTACATGTTTTCCAGGCTCTTTTAAAACGTCACAGTATTGACTCTTGGTATGAAAAGCACTATTGTATTAGTTTTACCTGGTTAGTAATTAACCTTATTTGAAGAAATAATTGTGTAGTAAACTCACTTGACTAAAAGTCCTGTTATATTTTCGGTATTGAGTAAGACATTACTGATTTACGGTGAGCTCGGTGTAAACCCGGCAGTTAATGGCCTGGAGTCTTTCACACGCAAAGGTCAAGAATGGGATCAATAGTGAATACTTCACATGTTAGAATTATCACAAGTTACTCTTATAACACTTTTGGGGTATCGTGTTGCCCAGGTAAGTATGTTGAGGAGGTCAGATAAACACTGGTGCTTAGTTGCATAGTATAGACTGGAAGCCGGCCCCAACATAGTTGAGAAAAGGCTAGGTGTCTGTTAGAAAACTTCTCTACATTTTCACCGTTTTAATGTCTATAAGCGATTAAATTTTAACTTCTGCTAGTATTTGTAATTACTTTCCACAACTATCAATCACTAAAAAAATAAATAAAACTTACCAGTATTTTCTGTAACGAGCGCGATCAAACGTGACTAATATCATATCTCTACAACATGAATGTGTCGAGACGAACTAATCTTATAGTGGCTCAATCTTATTTGAAAAATTTGTCTCTTTTACTCCTATTTTTATCAACTTTATTTCAGTTCACTTCTTACAGCACATAGCTATTACCTGTGCATTGATTAAGTTCACCAATTAAAGTTTCCTATTGAATTAAGAACCTTTTCAAATGTACCTTTTAACGTCGAAAGTTCAAGATTGCCGAATATTGTAAAGGGGTCAATGCTCCTTTGATTTAAATCTTTCAATATTAAAATGAAGAACCCACTTCAGAAACTACCTCCAAAAAGTACGGTCAGCAAAATTAACCGGTTTTACAATCAGATTTTTGAAGCAATTGCAAAACGACCAGTGCACTATCAAATTCAATGAGTTGTTGTTGTTCTATTAAATGACAGAAAAACACCAATTTCAAAATGCGACTAAAATAATTCTAGTGCTTTCTCAGTCGGATTTAGTAAAGTGTCTAGTGTTGTTGACTGTACCACTTAGAAATCAAACTAAATCAAAGTAGGTTCTGAAATTAATTTGAACTCAAATGAACTTGAACTTTCGGAACTTTTAGATTAAAGAAAATTATTTAATGAATACTTTCAGTTCAATTTATATTAATTAAAGCTTCCTGAAACACTAAAGAAAGTTCTATCGCAATATGTAAATGAGTTTAGTATTTTTTATGTTTATGCGTTTTTAATTACCAACTAGAAACTATTCAAGCCGAAAATCTCACATCTCATTTTTGGTTTTGGAAAAATTACTGAATTGCTTCATTACGTTACATTACGAAATCCGAGTTTAAAATGAGTTGTGTTAATTTGAAACAATTTGTTCTCCAGAAATGTTATTAACTTAATGATGTTAAGACCTTATACTTATTTTCTTTTCTTCCATAACGCTCCTTACCGATGAGTTAGCAATTTTATATGGTTCAGTAACCAAAGCTTTATGTTACACTAAACAATCTGTTTGACCATTTGACATTATAGTTTGACAGCTGTATGGTCCTTCCTTTGGCAACAGCTTACATTCACTGAACACTTTGGATCCCTAAAGCTTTGTGTATAGGAAAACTTTAAAGATGAAAGAGAAATAATACCATTTTGAGGAAGTCTTCGATGTGAAATAAAATATTTCAGTCTGTTAATAGAATATCATGTCATTTTCTTTTTGAGCTCGCTGAAGTTAACTTGAGTCCTAAAGAAAAAGATCACAAGTTAACTGTCAGTTGGTTTCCTTGTGGTTTGGCATGTGTTGCCTGAGTAACATTAGCAGTTGGACAAAAATATAAATTTCGTCTGGAATGTTCAAAAATACAAATTAAAAATGCATCTGTTTTTTTGCTAAACAGTTGAATCGGTTGAATCACAAATAAATGTTTGCGTTCCTCCAATTTTATTTAGCACCTCAAATTTATGACCGTGACAATGGTTGCTTTACCTAAATTTTTATTTCGGTAGCAGCGTTACAATTGTAAAGCGTTCATGAGACATAGCATTGTCGGTTCATGAGACATAGCACCCAAAAAACAAAGCCGAAAATTTCTTACCGTGTTAAAAATGTTCCGAATGCAGCATTTTAAAATTTTCACCCGAATTTTATTTTGACAATCGGAAAAAGTGGATGAAGTCATTCGCAAAAACTTGTGCAAAAAGGCTTACTACACCGCTGTCAGTTGTTTCTGGTTTCAGTTTCTGTCCAAAGTGAAATTCAAAAGGATATTCTAGTTTTTATTTTAAATGTGGATCTTTCCTGTTGTATTCATGCCGAGTTAAAGCAGGCAGCGGGTTTCGTATTGCATTTGAAAATGTAGTCAAATGAAATTCGGTTTTTGTTATTTTCAATGTGGTGGAAGGATTTATTGTCCTTTTATTATTATATCTTGTATCCCAATTAGACAATTTCAAATCCTACTTTAAAGTAATTGTCATTCGTACAAGGTAAATTAACTCAAGCGTATTATAATACAGGTCACCGTTATAGGTATTGTCATAACTCACTTGTGCAGATGCCGTCTAAGGTTTTAAATTTATTTGACAAAACTTGCTAATACCAATTTTCCTTTGTTCCAGAATTCAGCAATATAGCCTTAGGCCTCGGAATAATCGTCCTCACGTTCCTGCACCCCACAGACTGTGATTTCGTCACCGACGCACCAAAGACCAAAGAAATATACGTATACCAACGAGATGGTCCAAAGGATGTCCCGGAACCCGAATTACTTCCAGTCCTCCACGGGAACGACACGAGATGCCGAATATCCGAGTATTTGTGTTCAAATAAGAAATGTATACCGATAAATCGATTTTGCGATGGCACGAACGATTGTGGTGACTCGTCAGATGAACCGAGGCATTGTACACGTAAGTACTTTATACAAATTTATGTAGGCCGCCGGAATGTTCGTCGATTATGATTTGTATTTTTGGGTCGCGAATTCACTGTTATTGAGGTCTAGTTTATTTTGTTTGTTGTATTACACAGAAACATAGCATCGTCTGGATTTGCTAGTGCAAAGATACTTATGCTCAATTGTTATATTATACAAATTGGAAGTCGACTTGGCCCAGCTGGAAAACAGTTACAAGCTGCTATAGTGTGTCTGTATTTTTTTTGTTATTATGATATTTTTTTGTTTGACGGAATCATAATTGTTTATCTAGCAATCGTTCACTTATGCGTATCTATCTGGTTTTCTTGACTAGTCCTGGTTTTATTTGATTGGACTAGCTCTATCTCAATTAATGCAGTAGCTAAATATAGTAGTAACAGCTACATGTAGTAATTACCTCCGCGTCAGATATTAACTCGTGAGTAATTAACTTACCGTAAACGAATTGTTAATTAAATTAATGAACTACGCCTGCATTCGGCAAACGTAGTGACGGACGTCCTCATGCACGGTGGAGTGATGATCTGCGCAAGATGGCAGGAGCTGGATGCGAGCAGCCGAAGATAGATCTAGATGGCGTGCAATTGGGGAGGCCTATGTACAGCAGCGGACGAATATGGGTTGATGATGTAATGAAGCCTTCATTTAGTCATACATTAGAATTTAAATTCAAGTTTTTGGTAGCTATTTACTAAATATAAAATTCGCAAAATTATTAAAATCGCAATATAAAGATATTTTATACAAGTCTTTACATGTCAACTATAAGTAAAACGCAAAAAGAAATTGTTCTATTCAGAGCGTGCATAAATTTTAGCACTTTTATAATCCCTTTTCCGGGAAAGTGGTTCTAACATGACGTGGCAACAGCTGAGAGAAAGCGGGGTAAGGTACACTTTGTCCTCGTACGTCATATACGTTAGATCCCGAGACGAAAAAGACACGGAGTCGAAATTCCCGAAATTTGTAACTTAGCATTAAATATTTTAAGTTAAATGTTTTACCGGATAACATGGATTTTATTTCTCATTAAAATTCCAAGTATTTGTGTTAATTCGTGAATCTGTCGGTAAAGTATCTTTGTCTTTTTAATTAGCAGCTCTTTTCCAATAATCGGAAAGTTTGTCCGGATCCCTTTCATGAACATTCCGGACCGTTTATTGATCCGTGTTCGAACACTCGGCTGTCTGATTTCCTGGTATCATGTTTCAGCGTTATCGGGGCCACAATGGTTAGACTGTTTGCCTCCCATTACAGAACTGAGGCTCTTCCTTGTGTTCCTTGTCTTTATTTATATTATTTAAAGAAATTGCGTTTGATCCTGTCTCGAAAACATTACATTTATTTTTCATCGTGGAAATTTTAGACTGTTTTTTCCTTAACTAGGGAGTAGTCCCTGAGGGTTTTTACTGAGTTTTTGGGTCCCTTACATACCTCAAGTCGTCTTCTTGATACAAACAATAAAAGAGACCTGTTCGTTCTGTACGTAGCTCTTCTTAAATGATAAAAGTATTTCTATTGCGGAACTAGGGAAGGTAACGGTTGATAAATACACTCCCCAAGGGAAATTTAAGTCAGGCTCGGAATTCGCAAGGAATTAATTCTAAGGAAACAGCGATGGAGGGAAATAGATGCACAATTTCCGTATACACGGCCGTGGGCGAAGGGATCGAGTTTCTTAGAAGCCTTGGAGTCTTAGGAGATGTAAATAAACGGAACTTGCGTCATGTCTTAGATTCTCGTATTAATTTATATTATTGAGAATTACAAGAACAATTTGCGATGGCAAAATCTTTTAATATTGAAATATTATGGCTAAGAGTAAAGCTTTTATTGTAAGGATAAATACTACATCAGGCTCTATTTAAAAGGTTTTTATTAATAGAACTGATCAAGAAAACAAAGGTAATAATAAAAAAACACGATATTTCAAGAGGCTTTATCGTAATATTCTAATATTTGAACACAATGAACAATAAAACAAAATATTTTAAAGAAAAAAGTGTGAAGTTTTTTTTTCAATGTTTATATTTATCAAATTCTATATTTGCTTACTTACTTTGAAATGTAAAAATCAAATCCTGGCACAAAAGTTCCGCTGTTTGAACCGTGATAGTTGCAATTTATGTGGGCGATTTTTTGGCTCTATAATAACAAAATAATAAAAACATAGACACGATCTCAAAGAGTAACCAATTTTTCTTTCTATTTTATATTCATTTACTTTACATTTTTCGATAGAACCAAGATGTCGTGAGTTCAAATCGTACTTGATCGGTTTTTGTTGTTTTCCACAAACAATTTTCTGTATATAAACCTCCTTAAACATTCCACTTTCACTTAAACCCACACCACACGTCTCCATGCACTTCGTCTTCTAACACAGCTACCTATATTTCCCTACCGTTCTAAATGTATTCTCCGTGAAGCGAGTTTTTGCGGCAATCACGACCCGACCTTCCTCCATCCGCATTCTCTCTTCGGCCACTAATGGAAATTTATTCCCCCTTCTTTGATTTTAAACTTGATCATGATTAATGGTTTTGGCTAAACTACATAGTTCTATTTCAGAGATGTTTTTTTTGTTATTTTTGTGTTTTGAGTATTAGTTTGCAATAAATTAGTAAGAGCTTTGAAAGGAAACAACTGTAACGGATTTTATTGCGATTTAATTTTAGATTTTAGTTCCCGACGTTTCGACACCTTTGCAGGTATCATGGTCACGGGTAGTTTGACCATGATACCTGCAACTACGGGCAAATGACCAGACAAGCTGCGATAAAATCCGTAAAAGTAGTTTCATTTCAATGTCTAACATTCGCGTAAACCTAAGAAACCTCTTATTCAGAGCTGTTATTACGTACTGCTTGAATGTCGATTTTCCAAGAAAATCTAAATTTTGCCTTTCCTAAAATGCAAGTTTTTCTACAACATGTGAAAGACATATTTAAAGACTTTTAAACAAAGAGCAAGTTTCGAATTTGTTATATCATAATAGACATAAAAGTGACACATTTATATAGAAATACATATATGGTCACAGAGACATCAAAACCTTTTCCACTTTAACAGATGTGCTTCGCTCTCATGCGTCAATAACTTCAAAACTATTTCACTTCCAGTCAAAGTAACCATCTACGATTCACAGTAAAACATAAAATCAACCACAGCTTCAACGCAGTTCCTTTTCACTTCCCAAACTTAAAACGAACGAACATTTTAGGTTTGAAGTTCGGCAAACTTTCTCATCTCGCTAACTAAACCGCATAGAAAAGAAGACCACTAAAAGCCGTACATTTTATCGGACTGCTTTCACGGGATCCTTTTACATTTGATATAAGGAAATGTAACCAATCTTGTCTGGCCTCGCCTAAGGGTGGATTTATACTAAAGCCTTCCGTTGATCGTTTTCTTGCTACATTCGTACCAAAAGTTATAGAAACAGCCTCTGGTCAATAACACTTCGACAATCGTTAACGTCAATGGAAGACCCTCAAATGTAGAGATGACAAGTCAAATTTTTTAATTATTTATAGACATGTCACTTGGTTGGCAGCTCTGGTTGCAAAACATTTCCTTGCAACGCAATGCTAGTTCTCATGCGCTCTTATCCCTGTTCAGCGTAACAACGCGAAAGCATTTGCACCTGAAACATCTGTTTGTACCTTGCATCTACATGATTACATTTGAACCTGCCAGCTCATCATCCAGGCAAACGCTCCACATGATCTTACACCACTGTGATTGTTGGCTCATATATTTAAGTTACAACAAAATAGCTATGTTAGATGTAGTATTAATAAGCTAGAACACTATCATAGAGCTCTCCTCGTTCTGTTACAAGTAAACGCTCCAGTCTATACTCACCATAAGATTTCTCCACAAAGAATAATGTTGCCATCCTCCAATGTTATTGAAAAACCTTAGAGATGCCTCAACTTGAATTTATCACCTCGATATTTTATATTGTTCCCCTTGGTTATATTTAGATGTCAAAAGCATTCGCACGAAATTACACTTTTGAGAAATGGTCTTCTTATTTATAGGGAACAGCAATTGAAATAGGCAACTAAGGCTGCTACCGTTTGTTCCTTGATTTCCGATGATATGAATTGAAAAAATGGTCTCTCATTAACTCTATCATTTAAATTACAAGAGTTATTGTTTTTTGCTGTAAAGACAATCTATTAGGTACTGTAATCTTGACTAAATCTAAGTTCTCTGATCTCAAACTTTATATGACTTTTTGCTTCTAATATATAGATATATAGATACCGAACATAGTACACATTTGGTATTTTTCTTAGACATCGAATAATACCATACACAATACAACGACCAAATAACTCATACATATCACAAAAACATTGTCTCACGTTCACAAATGGGAAAACAACATTGAGAACTAACACGAACCCTCTCCCTTATAGAGACGAATATAATAATTGAGTTTGGGATTGCGGGGACACGGTACCAGTCCCAATTCAATTCTGTTCCCATTTCTACCAAGTAGTGGTTCTAACCACATCACGATAAAACTGTAATAAGATTCACACTGCAGCTTTGTGCAACTGTTGTGACTGTGTGCACTTTTGAAAATTCGAAATAAGAAGAAAAGAATAGAATGACCTCTAACAACACCTTTAACAAAAAAAAAACCTACAGTTTTATTCTTTTTTTATAATTTAAATACCGAATAGAGGTTGAATTATTGAGCAAGGAAAAGAAACAAATGAATGGCTAATATCTCTTATTAGCCGTTTTAGGGTTGAATTGGGATGAAACAATATTTATTTTCCCAAGTGATAGCATTACAGTAAGGACAAGGGTTGAATACGAATAGGGCCTTGTAATGAGGACTATTTTTTTCAGTAACAACATTTGTCTGTTAAGAGCTATTTTTATGTTAGTACCTTTATTTTATTTGTTACTTTTACGAGTACAAGTGTGTTGTAATGTCTTGAGGAAGTTTTTAGGGTTACGCTAGAAAGAAAATGTAGCATAGAGATCCATTTATTTAATTTCGGGAAAAAATGTGTTCAGGAAATGGTACTTTTATTTATGTTTCTTACTTCCCAATTATCCAGGTATTTTGAACTGTGCGGCTTGACTCAAGAGCATTTTTTGGCTTTATCATTTTTCCAAAATTATAAATTTTTTAGTTCCGATATCGTTTTTGATTTCCGATTTCAAATTAAATTTAAGTCAACAGTGATTGGTAAAGTAACACAAATAGGAACATTTATTCGATTCACAAAAATAATTGACAAGAATCTGACGGTTCAAATTTCAACCTGTCCGTTTATATTTCAAAACCAGACAAAAGAAAACAGCAAGCAGGTTCTTTAACTGCGGCCTGCAGTTGGGCAGATAACACGTACATTTTGTTCCCTTTTGTTGTCAGGCAGCCTTCTATAACACGCCAACTAATTTCAACTCGGCCGTCACTTGATGTGTTTACTTCGAAAACTTCATATTTTTCATCTCGGATATAAAGTTTCGTTCTGTTAAGCGATTCTCGTCTTTATGCTCTTGTTATTATGTCATAACATTTTTGAGGTGCGTTTTGTTTTGACGGTTTCATTTTTATAGCTTATCATCGGATTTATGAAGGAGCTTTGGAATTTTGATTATGAAGTGAGATATTTTACTGGTATTGTTAAATTTTCATAGTGAAGAGAAAATTTACTTCTCAATAACCTTAAAAATAGAGCTTGATTTGAAAAAGACCAAGTGTAAAATTAAATTAAAACGTATAACTGTTTATTAATAATCGACAAATTATGTGCAAAATGTTTTGTTATTCTTACGAACTTGTATTTCTTTGTTCCTCTCATGAGCATTTGCAAGTGTTCCACTATTCCGTTTTTACACTGCACTCTAAATTCCCCATTACAACGACGCTAATGTTCATACATAGATAGTAGTTACCACTAATAAAACGGGTAATGTATCAACAAATTCCCTTACCAAGCAAGACGATTTCAGCTAAATTTACAACCTTAAAGGGTTTCTATTAAATTTGAACAGGTAGAGTACAATAGCGACCCAGCTAGAGGCAACCTAATGGTTTGAGTGAGGTAGCTAATAAGATCATGCGGTTCGTTAATTTAGCCCGACTCCCCTTACTAATTTACCGAAAGGTGGGCTGGTATTTAAATTAAATAAACTGCGGGCCCTGCTTATGACTTTGTACCTTTTTTGAGACAATTCTTGCTAAGTTTATGTCTGGTTTAAATTAAGTCATATTTTTTAAAATTTTATCATAAAACATTGTTTAGTTTCAGAACCAAATTTTCATGCATTAACAATTTATGCAGATTCATACCAGATGAGATATGTATCAAAATATCATTTCACATTTAGGTGCTCACTCGGAACGAGGAACAACAATAAATCTTGTTACGTCACTTTAATAATGGATCAACGATAACGCATTACCGAATCAGCAAACATGAAACAGACATTTACATAATCACCACTAACGTACAAAATACAACTCGGCGTTCGCCCAAACTGTTACGTTAGGATTAAAAACTCAATTATCCAGCTGTGGCTCTTGAAGTCAGACTTGCAGTTGCGAAAACAAGACAGCAATATACACGGCGTAGAGCGACATCCCTGTCCTTCTTACAATAGCATCAATATTACTTTAAAGTCGGTAGTAGCCACAAAAAACTGAGCAAATAGAAATCACAAAGTCTTTCCTCCCGTTTTCACAATAAACACATGGTCGGTAAACGCGGCCTACGGCGGATTGAATCCGCCATTATTAAGTTTTAATGACGTCGGCCACAATGCCAGGCCCCCAGGCGATAAACAAAGGATAATGGCCGTTGTGTCGCTGGTAATAAGATAAATAACCGCAATCACAATTTGCTCGACTGCGCCCGGAGTGTAATCTCGAGACGGAATTAAATATGAATCAACTTGAGATGAATATCGATGCAAAGTAACTGCTGAAAGAAAATAAATTTAGGTTTTGTAGTTGCAAAAGGCTGAGCTAGAAATTAAAAATCTTCTTTGGAGTTCTGTGTCTTGGAAGTCAGGCTGTTTTTCTATTCAACGGGAATCGCATAATCGATACAAATAAAATCACATCATGTTTTTTGGTAAGACTCTAGTAGCAAGATAAGATATCCCAATTCTCAAACTAGGAATATTATTAAGATTATTAAGGACTTCTAATAACTTACTTAACTAATCTAAAAAATACACGTTAGATAATAACCCCAACAAACGAACATAAGACACTAAACGCCCAAGACTAAAACTGAATTCATACTAAATTCACATAACCCTAAAATTGCAGACCATTACACGCGCAGTGGGTCCGCAAAGTGATTCTAAAGTCTCGGTAGCAGTGAACGCATGACGTCACGGACACTCGTAAAATTTACTCGGAAGGCGCAACACTGCAATTTCACTAGCCGTTTACAAACTGTTTGACTGTGGGATAGTGCAGAGGGTATAAATAGAGGCGATATACTTTAATAGTTACTGTTGGTCATTTTGATCAGGATTTAGCTGTTTTAGGTTTATTGGCTCTGAAGATTAATTGTGATTTTATTATTACGTAGTTGTAAAAGTCTTCTGATAATGTTATGAGAATGATAACTTTATCTCGATAGTCTCTGGCTTAACTGCTATTGAAATAAGGTGAAGCTATCGCACATTTAGAGCGTCTAAAGACACGCATCTTATAAAGCGAATAACTTTTTAAGTTTTAATTCACAAATTAAGTTATTAGCCACATTTTTTTGAAATTCTAATTCAACCATACGATGATGGTTTAGCAGCGTAGGCTAAACCATCATCGTTTGATTGAATAACAACGATTGCTTTTCTATTAACCCGGGCTTCGCCCAGGGTGTACCCTTGGACCAATTTGCTTTCGGTGCGAAGTTTGGCACGATCAATGTTGACTGGGTGAGACAATGGGACAATGGTGTGAGTAGCAGATACTAATCCCAATCTCATTACTGATGCAAATTTAATTCAAACCCAGTTTAGTGCGGGACGTATTGTGTTTATCTTACGTAAGGTTTGACCCACTGGTAACGCGAATATACTCGTATAGAACAAGATTGTATGCGTGTTTTGGTATATCTATTATAATTATATAAAGGCTGTTTGCTTATAGTCATTATTGTGGATTAATTTTACTACCGGTAATGCTGGTATAGTTGTATACCTTTTTCCCATTTGCCCCTTTACTAGCACAGCCTTTTTCATCGTTCCGTGCGCATAGGTTAAAATTTAAACTAAAGCTCTACTGTCTGTCTGTCCGTCTTTCACCAAGCTGTGTCTTATGATTCGGGATATCTAGACGATAAAAAGTTATAATGTAACTGTGATGCCGCATCAAATCGGGGTCAATGGTAATGTAACAAAGTTTGTAATGTGATTTTAATTTTTTGGCGAATCCGCTTTTCTAAGGTCAGGAACTCACTACAGTTATAAGGGATGACTCCAAATAAAATTACTCTTACTGCTGTCTGCTGGCAAGTAATAGGGATGACGACAATTATTTTTTTTTGCAGTGTCCGTCTTGTAGTTTTTTGTATAATAATGGATACTTATTTGTTAATTTGTCCCGCAAACATAAATTGACCAAATTACAGTAAATGAAACTTACGCGTGACGTCACGATTGTGTATAAATTTTACCATATCATCGTTACGTCACAAGCTCCCTCTCCTAAACTTTAAAACAGTTAATCTTTGTCAATTCTAGTTTTTCTGAAAAAGGAAAAAATACTTGTCTAATACTTTTAAATTATCTAACTGAGGGACTAATGAGATTTTTTCTTTTTAAACCCAGTCGTCATCCCTATTGCAAGTTGGGTGCACCAAGTATGAAAACAGTACAATGATACTTTCCAATTATAATTATTGACAAGAAACAATTCTCCAATAAACAGAATTTAAGTAAAAATAAATTGCTTTTGCCGCGAATTGGAAAGTAATAACAAGTTGTACGGAGTGTTAATTAAGTTTTAAGTCCTTGAATAATAAGAGTTCAGGCAACAGTTCCAATTAATTAAATATTGTTTTTCATCTGTTGTGAAATAAATTGAACGGACATGTTCTGTCGTGTTTTCTGTTTCAATACTCATTAATTTTATTGTATGCCTCATGTGTTCTTAGGTGGTAAAACTTAAATACAGAGATAAAGTATAGAGTTCCATTAGTAACTATATTTGATTAGTGGATTCAAATGTAATGAATTGTTATAATTCCGCTTAATTTTCATTTACATACGTGCTTAGGTATGTTATTAATGAAATGGAGCAAGAGTAAATTTTTGCGATAAGAGAGCAACCAAAGCAATTGTCAAATTATTATGAATGTGCCTTAATTAACTCATTAAAATAATATGTGTTAGTTTATCTAAACATATGATCAGACCGATAGACGAAAAAAAAAGTCAGAGGTATTTGAAATTGGATTCGCTTAAACTGCCAAACTTGTCAGTCGACTAAGTAACCTTATACCAGCATTGCGTTCGGTGTTATATTGAGAAAGTTTTCGAATTCAGCGATTGTATAAATTTCCAAGTGGAGCGCTAAATACCATGAAAGCGCCAGTTCTAGAGGCAGCGAGTTAATTAGGAACGCCACCTAGTTCCCGAGTTGTTTGTGATGCAACAAATCAGGTGCACGCAAATATAAACTATACGTAGTGTGTATATGATTGAAAGTGCTTTGTAAACCTTCATTTGAGTAAGAATTATGTGATCAATTTGTTAGTGTTTCGATTTTTTACATTACAAACTTGGTTTCATGCCTTTTTGCCGTCTGCCATTATTCATGAGATACACTGTGATAGATGAACAGTGAAGTTATCAAATTGAGGTTAAGCAATAGTTAGTACGGTCATAAAATTGTTGGGTGACAAATTTTTGTTTTAATTCATCCTATTTGTACGGAACCCCTTAGTATCCCGAGTCCAATTAACAGTTTGCCGGTCAATCGAGAATTGCTTAACTGTCTGTGTCATAATTTCCTTGCGTAACAACCAACTACATAACTAAAAACTCTTTTTAAAAAGCACATTTTGCTTGCTTATTTTAAATCAACGTACGAGTTTCATTTGAGCAGAAAGTTAAGCTAGTAGTAGATTATTCTGATATTATTAAAATTTTCACACTGTGTATTCCCATTGAAATTTGCTCTGGGATAATTATGCAAATACGTCTCTACAGTTGCCGTGAAATAACAGTCGTAGCTGTAATGTAAGTAAATGAGAACACATTTTAATATGTGTTCTATATCTGTATTTAAGTTATAAAAATATTCTAATTCTGTAATAGTGAAAGTATGCAAATTATCGTTACATTTAAATCTATACTAATATAAAAAGCTGAAGACTTTGTTTGTTTCTTTGAACGCGCTAATCTCAGGAACTACTGGTTCAATTTGAAAAAATATTTTTGTGTTGAATAGACATTGAATTGAATAGACATTTATTGAAGAAGGTTTTAGGCTATATACCATCACGCTACGACTAAAAGGAGCGAAGGAAAAATCATAACTTATATCTTTTAACCATGCCGACGAAGTCGCGGGCAACAGCTAGTAGATTAATAAAATAATATTAATTGGTAAGTTAGACTGTATGGGAACTATAAAAACTGCAAAGTGTTTGAACGACAGATACATAATATTATGTAGGTGATGTGATATTAATAGCGACATTATACTCAAATGATACTACGGTTAACGCCGTGCCGCATTAGCCATCATCGTAACCTAAACATTAAGGTTAGATCCAAAACTAGTCCGTCAATACCGATAAATACGCGTAAATAAACCTGTATATCAAAGAATAAAATTAATAAAATTAATTACTTTGTTCGAAAATAAAAGAAAGATTTTACTATCGTTCAAAGTATTATATTAGTATCACAATAAATAATAAATTTCCAATTTATCCTGATTTTTAATATCAGATAAAAGAAAATTTTAAATTGATTTCGCTTCAGTGCCTGCAGAAAGTTAATAACAGAATTTTATGAGGGTTTGGTTCAATAAAACCAGCCTGCTAGACATCTCTATAAATCTTAACGAACTTCTGACAGGATTGTGGATAAGCATAGCAGTTTAATCTAGCTTCAAACTCAATCTACAATAAGTTGTATTTCTGTAGTAATAAAGTTCAAATTCAATTTACAGTATGTTGTAAAGCTATTGATGAATTTAAAAGTTATAGGTGAAACATAGCCGTCTACTTCACCCTTAGCATTTTTATGGTACATTTGCGACATACTGCTACGATACCTACGCGGCTACGGTCTTGCTACGCGCTTAGTGTTCTAAAATTAATGTGAGGCGAAACCAAAAGTTGTACTTGAGGATCTGATGGCACAATAAATAGATCGTGCTGCCTTTTTTAGAAAACAACTTGATTTATTACCAAAAATAATTCCTTAATAATCTTACAATTATGTTATGTAAGATAAACTTTGTACTTAGTGTACCGGTTCATGAAATAGAGTCTGGTGACAGAGGGATATACAGATGTGAAGATGGACCGATGGATAGACTACAGACGATGCCTTAGTAATAGGACAAAAATACCTCCTTTTCCACATGGGAAGAAACCTGTGCCAGGAAATAAAGGTAATGGATATATAATAAGCCTTCTTCAAATTAAAATAACCAAAAAACCACACTATTGCATTGTCACCTGTGCCAGGATAGACAGAAATAAAGGTAATGGATATATAATAAGCCTTCTTCAAATTAAAATAACCAAGAAACCACACTATTGCATTGTCCTAATTGTTAAATCTAGGAAAGCGTTTACGAAGCATTTCAGTTCGAATAAGATCTATATAAGTAACCTCATTTACAGCGAGGCCGCCACTAATTAGATGGGAACGTGATTACAAAACTAAAGAGGTTTCAAGACGTGTCGTGTTCCGATCACCGTGTACAGTCAGCAAAAGAAGTGTGTAAACCCAATCGGCAATTTAACACTAATTTGAGAGGGAACATGGTCTGATTTAATTCGGCACGCGATTGATGCATGATTAATTGCAATGTTTTGTCAGCGGTTCTGGTGTGACTACTCGCTACCTGGTGAAGATTTGAATATGTCTATAAGGGTTAAGAAAAAAAAATGCTTTCCGCGATAAAATTTACTGGGCTGCTGTTCAGCTAGAAGATTTAAAAATAGGCTTGCTCGAGACCTATTTAAGTACAGTATAGAGGAATAAAATGCGTTTTACACTAGTTTTCTGTATGGCACTGAAAATACTGGTCTTAGCACTTAGCTTACTTTGTAAATATGTTTTGTGTATTCGCTTTGGCTACGAACTGTACCTACATAGTACAAACTTGTTTGCGAATCAGTGTGCAGTGTTAAATCAACTGCTTGTTACTAAATTAACAATGTGATGTTTTGATTCCTCTATGGTAAATAGGTGTTCTAGGTTGAGAATGCGATTTCTGTGATTTATAATAATTATGGTACAATAGTAAAATGACGTCATAAGGTAAAACTACGTTGATCGTTTTGCGCTATCTCGAACTAAATATAAATAAATACAATATCGACCGCATCGCAAACGCAATCGAACCTCTATTATTTGCTCTGTCAACAGATAAAACTCAAATAAATTGGCAAAAGTAAATAAGTTTTTCTTCAAACAAAACTTTCAGTACCATTCTAAACTTAAAACATGAAAACAAAACACTAACTTCAAAAAAAGCAAAAAAATACCCGACAGTGCAAAGCAAATGAGCAAAATAATAATTAAAAAGTGAAGACCTAGTACAACTTAAGACAAGGCTAGAAAATAGGTTGAAGCGTCATCATGTAATTACTTTGACCCACGTGTGTACCGTCAGCAACAGCAAATAAAATTCCAGTACTTTTCAGTGTTGCGAAAGTTTGTACGTATGGATGTTTGTTCCTCTCTCATGCAAAAACTACTGAACGGATTTAGATGAATCTTGGTACACGGAAAGTTTATAGCATAAATTAATATGTTAGATAGATTTTATACCGATTTTTTGTTCCTAAGAGATCGTTTTCGATATGGAACGGATGTGCCTGCGGAACTTAGCTAGTGTTTATTTAAATAACGCTGTTTATAAAGCACATTAAATTTGATTGTGTCTAGTTTTAAAAAATTCTATTAACCAACTTCTATTGCAGACCGTACGAAGAAAACAACGTCCAAGGTAAATTAGGTCAAGGGCAGACTATATGAAGTTGGGACGAACTAATAATAAAATGAACGTTATGTAACGTCCCAGTTTCTATCTGATATGAGGAAATGGGATTGGGAATAAGGTCTTGTGTACACGACCTTGTTTTGTGTGTTGGCTAACATCGTTGTTCTTCCTGTAGCGGTTTTGGAAGAGGTTTTCCTTATTAATACGTGGTATAATGCGGAAAGGTTATCGAGACGAGATTTTTTGTATTGACTGTGCGTTAAAAACTGTTCATTAAATGAAAAAAAAAATCCTTTGGTGTCTCCCAATATTTTTTTTAACATTGTTTTCAGTCGTTACAGGTAGTCAGAAGCTTGAAAAGTCTGACAGCCAGTCTAACCAAGGGGTGTCGTAATGCCCAGGTAACTGGGTTGAGGAGGTCAGATATGCAGTCGCTCCTTGTAAAACACTGGTACTTAGCTGAAACCGGTTGGACTGGTAGCCGACCCCAAAAATAGTTGGGAAAAGGCTAGGCCGATGATGATGATGATGAACATTGTTTTCAAACTACACTTAAATAAAAGTTTGTAATTAAACACATTAATGTGAGAATAAATAGTTTAGTTAGATTTTATGCTTTGATTATAGCTTACAAAAAGCATTGTGCGTTCAAATTCTGTTCACAAGTATCCTTTGATTTACTCTAGACTGGTCTCCAGAGCCACTTTATGCTGCTACCGTCCGGCATTAAAAACTCACTTATTATTCTTTCCCTAATCGGTTTAATGTGGCTTATAGAAACCCCTAACCTCGAGAAATATAATCACAAAATCCTACCAACTAATATCATTACACCATTAACCAAAGTACTGACTATTAAAAGAATATCAAGATATCCCGATAAGAACTAGTCTACACGGTATCAAAATGTTCAAAATTTCAGTAACACTTTCTCACTAATGGGCGGTGATTAATGAAAAATTATTGCACCGTCATACTGTTCCACAATCGATTCGAGCTCGCTTATTACATTCTGAAGCGTCAGTAGTTTTTAATTTGTTCTTGTTTGTAAGTTGGCAGATATTAAAACTGTACGTGCATACTTTTTTGAAGTTTTGAGAAATATGAAGTAGTATAATAATTGGTTGTTGCATGAAGTTGTTTTTAGTTAAAGTTTTGAACTAATTATGAAACATTGGGGTTGATAAAATTTCATTTTGTATTTTTATGTAATTTATCATTTAACATTTGTATTAACATTTCATTTTACATGTTGGTGTATAAAAGCGGTCTCGTCTGTCTAATATAACACGGCTGTGACACGGAAAAAAATTGTAGAAAACATCTAAAAAAATACTAAGGAGGTTTTATTCTCTTTAAATTATATTTACAATCTCTCTAGCAAAGAAGACTGCATAACGTTACGTGAATTAAGTAAATGATAGAATGAAGCTCTTGGTTGCAGCACTGGCTGTATGCCAGAACACTTGTGCCGAATGATTATTCCCATTTTGAATTATTATACAGTGTTTGAAACGTTTTAATGTCTTATCTTCGTGTAATGAAATAGTAGGAGATAAGTTTATGGGTTTTTATACGTATGTGATATATTTTATTATTCTGAAATCATTGACGATTTTCAATTTGAATCTTTCATCTTAAAATGGTTCATGTTCTAGTGTCGAACAAAAATCGTTTCTTTTTTATTCGACTTCACGTTTCGTGTATGTTGTAATATAATCTTCTTTCCCCATTTTTTAAATCCAACGTAGGGCGTTTTTTCACTAATGTGGTAGCACTTTTTCGTAACTGGCTGTGCAGTTCTCGAATTCGTTTTTGTCCGATGCATAGGTAAGCTCCACTCCGCCCAGCTCTGTTGTAGTACAAACGCATCCTAACTCAGTTTTACCTCGAAAAAGCAATCGCTTTAAGTGCCCCAAAGGTTATGAAACCCATGTAAACCTTACACCTGCCTCAGACTTCAGTTGATAATCCAAGTCATATCAAGCCTGACAATTACACGAAGCCACGTTCTTGCCTCGATTCAATCCAACTTGGTAAATCAAACTTAGGGCAATAATAAATCAATTTGTGGACTCCTCGCTCAGATATCGATCTTACTTAAGTTTAAGTGATGAGGGACTGAGTTAAGTTCTCGGGGCGATACGTGTGAACTTTGCTCCCTATTATCCATTCCACGCGATAGTTCAAAACCTAATCAATGTTTACGCTCTTCTGAGTCTGGGTAATGGTGCGTTGTTAAGTGGCAAAAGCTGTGTACAAAGGGTTGGTTATTGAGCATCGTTGATATATATATGATCTTGTTAAGTCACCTGTCGATTTGACCTACATTTTTCGGAAAATATTTCATTCGAATTGTGTTTTTTTTTTATTAAAAACTGCGTGACTGAGTCCTGTTTAAAAATGGACCTTGGCCCCAAGATATCTCTGGTAAAGTTAGGTTTAGAAACGTTTACACAAGCACGCATACCTTACCGTATAATCACTTTCAGGTATCCAGCTTTCAAAAAGGATTCCAACCCACAATCCCCACATACATTCCCAGGTAATCCACTGCGGCATTTCACACCGCATTGTAAGCGCCATTACAAAGGAATATACACAAAATACAGAAATTATTTTTTGTTTTTGCTGCTGCTTAGTGGTTTTCGAGAAATTTTAACTTTATTGACAAAAGTTTCTTCGTATATAAAAGATCTGTTGAGGTTTCTCGTTGGAAAATTAAATAACGGCTTTACAGTTTTCAAGATTTTTTTTCCATTAAAATGCCATTACTATTAAAATACCATTCCGTAATATAACTTATCTAATGAAAAAAAACTTTTAACATGGCTTTATTGAAGTCCTAAACCTAAGAGTCAAACATTAGCTAAAAACAGAGTTTATTGACAAGTAGCATTTCTCCTAGCTCTTTTGTATTAAACAAAAATACAAACTCACGTTATAAAAGAAATGATATCCCTGTACATAAAAGTTTTCTATCAATTGTCTCTTCTTACGCTACATCACATTCTCCAAGCTTCATCATTATCATCAGATTTGAATAACCCGCTGCTGGGCAGAAGCCTAACTTTTCATGCCGCCTTCTTATCTCTTACTAGGTCTTCTGGTATCCAAAATATCTGGTACTTATTTACAGAACTCTCAAACTTATTTAAGAAGGGATTTGGGCTTAAGATATTAAGCTCAAGGTCACTTCAAAATGTTTTGCTCTGATACAGTTCGGGACAAATGATGCTGACCAAATGTTGTTACTGCGGCCCGCTGTGAGTCAAACCGATATTTGATATCACGTGAAGGTGTAAACGAAGCAAGGTATGTACGTGTGCGGAAAGATCTTCGTGTATCCGCTTTTCTCTCTGTTTCACAAGGGACCTGCATGGTAATGTGTAAAAATAAAAATAAATTCACTCTGTATAGCCCGCCATTGTACTGTCGCGGTTCGTATAACTTCGGGTATTGTCGTGCATTTCCATGTCATTTTGTCTAGCAAGCTCAGGAGAGTTTATGCTTGTGAGAAAAAGATGGTTGGAGAGTGGTCGATCATTTATTTACAAGTGCGGCAAAAGGAACATAAGACATCTAGTGGTAATCTTAATGAAAATAGTCAATTTAATTTAAACTATAATACAATTTTATATGAAAACTATTAGCAAATCGGGGATTAAGACAAAAAACAACTCTGTAGCTTAGACTCTACTCAAGTTACGCGTCTCTTAAAAAATACAAACACTATGGCAAAAAATAAAATCCAAAAAATGATCTAAGCAGCACTAGGTTAAATTTTCAAGATAAAAAAAAAACATAAAACTCCTTCCTCCTTACTGCTTGACATCTTGATAACGCAGCAATATTGTGACCCTTTATCGCGTCCATGTGTCAACGTATTGCGAAAGTTCAGCCTTACTGCCTTAAAGCCTTCACGTTTACGACCCGTCGGAGTCAGTTATATGCTACCATAAAGCTTGCCCTCAGTTAGAAAACAGAAACATTCCCGTGGCTAAAAGGAATTTTACAGTTTATGACCAAACGCGGTCCATTAAAGGGTCTTAGAAAATATTTTTATGACGGATGTGGTTTTTTTTTTGTGGTGAAGTAATCCGTGATAGGAAATACTTTTTTATTACTGTTTTTTTTTTCTGTGGGTATTTTCTGTTTTTCGAACAACTCGAAAGTAAACGCCTGTCTTACGATATTAGGAAAACAATTATTTGAAGAAACATTAGCATTCACGTGGTAACAAAATGATTTTTTTTTTGTATAGCATAGTTAGTATGGCTTTAACTTTTTTAAAGTCAGAAAAAAAGTCATAACCACAACGTGATTATTTAACAATTGTTTTAATTTGAATTTAAATATTTTTCCTTCACATACGTATCCATAAATTACCACCATATCGTAATTAATATAAAAAGTGCATTAACGAAATAATAATATCAAAATATTTAAAATAAATTTTCCAATTTCGAATTCCATTAAATAAGCATCGTATACAAATTAATCCCGCTACAAAATGGCTGACGTATATCTGCGTCAGTAATGAGGGTGTCCACAGAACAAATTAATGAAACAAATGACGTCACGGTTCATGCTACACGTTTTGAAATTGAGTTTATTACATACGAATACGGCTATGATTAAAGGGGTATATATTCTATGAATAAGCGGGGTTGATATTATTATAAGATTTGTGCTTTGAATAATAATCACAAAAATAACCTCTATCATAAGTAAATAAAGCTTGGAGATCAACAGATTTAATTTGGTATCACAAATACATAAGACGGCATCAATGTTTTCATAAAGTTATTTGGCTAACAACTCGTAATTAATGTATCCAGATTTTAACGAAGGAACTCTATTTTAAATCTATTTTTATAAAATACATCAGATACCAAACAAATAAAAAAATAGCAGCCTTCATCCTCTTGGCTGTCAGTTTGACTGCAAAACATTCTGCTTTTTAAGTCGAATGAAAATCATCGTCATCCTATGTTTTACAATCCATCTCTGGACAAATGTAATCTTAAGCGTCTTATCCGTTCAGTAGTTTTTGCGTTAACGAGTAAGAAACATCCATACAAATCTTCGCGTTTATAATATTTTTAAGATAAATACTCACCCTACCTACTTGTCTACAAAATACTTTATGGGATCCTACAATCTACTGATTGGAGTCGTACTCAAAGATTTACGGTACAGAACCATCTTTAAGGAGTCGACGGAAAAATGTGAGGGTCTCGATAAAACTCCTATTTTATGCCCTGATATCGAACGAGACCCGTTCTCTAGCCTTTCATATAGTTACATCGTTTGGTAAACGGAAATTGTGAACAGATAACTATGCAGAGCGGATCATATTTGTATTTCGCTCTATTTAGTCATATGTTTTGAGTGCGCTTAATTTGGTGTGTAAAGCAATAGTGCTGATTGGGCTAGACTGCTGTTAAAGATTAATAACCATGCTTGGAAACGTTTTTTGTAGTCACACCGTGGTGATTTTTTAAATAATTGAGTAAGCAAATCATTCTCATTCAAAAGATTCTCAAAAGACGAAATAGTTTCTTTATTACTTTCAATTGCCTACATTCAATATTTTGGTAGTATATTTTTCGTTAAATAGTTTCCATTTTATGTACACCAGCTATTTACCGTTAATACCCCATTTAAGCCATATCGCCATCGTCCCAAAAATGGCCTTTCAAATATTAACATTTTGCGTCCATTTACCCATCCGGTTCAACTTTAATACCGTCACCATCCGTTCAGAAATTCTGTGTTATAGGATTTTACCGTGGCTTGGGAACAAGGAACTGCTACTAATTGCTCATTATGCCGTACGGGGTCACCAGCTATGATAATTGAATTAGTTCTGGACACGCGACGGACCGCTCCACAAAGCGTTCTTTCGATCCCTTCGAGCGTCGCAATCGGATTAGTCGCGCGGATTTGAACCCGTGGCCCATATTGACTTCAGTGCCTGTAGGTATGTTTAATCATGCAGCTGTGATGCGATTTTTTTACTGAGTAAGTGGGTTACGTGAGGCTATCGTACTTCCTTGTCAGATTCTATTTTAATAGCTTCAGTAGATGATGGTCAATAATGAAAAAAATTTGCCCCTGCAGTTTTAGGTAGTGAATTTTAGTGTCAAATGCTACCTTACTCTGAATCTATATTTTCTGATGTTTTTGCTCAGATCTCTATTCATTTAACTTCATGTTCCTAAAAACTAAGTCAACAAGGCGCGCAACACTTGATTGATTTATAAGAACCCAATACATTGCTTTATAAATTTGCTGCCACAAATTATGTAAAATGTAACGTCCATTTACGACTACTTTTTCTTTTTAAATCAATGCGAACTCTTTGCTCTGGTTCAACAAAAAGAAACGTCAGTGTTTAAGTTCGTAGTCTTTTGTATATTTTGTATAAAGTTTTAAACATCTAGGCCACTGCTTTAAGTAGTTTGGGCTTAAGTTTTCTTTGTGTAACCGACTGCATCCTAATGATCTCATAGTTTTTAAGATGCTCCGGAGTTTGTTCGTAAACTTAAAAGAAATCAGAAAGTTTTTTCACTTACCTGCTTTAGGAGAGAACGTAAAGAAATAAAATCGTAAGCTAAAGAATAGATCCTCGGTCTTTTGTTTTTGTTTCAGCAAAAATATAAAAACATCATCATAAAGTTTGATTAAATTCGGTATATTTTATTATGAATAATAAGTATATAAGTAAATAATTAAGCACGAAAGAAACGGGAGACTTTTACAATCTGATAATCACATGACTTAAAAAAAATCCAGTCTTAAAAATGACCCATAAAATAAAGGCAGACAAATAAAGTTGAGCTCATAATATCGCCACCATTAACGACACATGTATTTTCTCCAGCGGAAATACGTAACCACAAACGTGACGTCATCATTGTAAAGCTGGCATTAAAAATACAAAATCGTTCCTGTATTCGTCCAGCAGAATAATGAAAGGAAAATTCATTTAAATCCATGTCACAAGTGGGATAAATATTACCTTTTTGTCAAAGAGACATGAAATGCATTCAGCGGCAATACGAACCACAATAATTTATATGACATTTATTATATTATATTGAATTAATTGTTTTTTTCCAATCCAGAAAAAAAATGTATAAACCTATTTTGTTGTGTCAGGTCATGTCATGTCATCACGGCCCAAAGCCCAGGTTTTAAGGAAATAAAAGAAAATATTTTACTCACATTTTAATTAGGTCAATGATAAAATAAATCGCAAAAAACAATTCACAATACAAAATGCTACAAATAAGTATTTATCGCTACTTATTATTTCCGTTGGATTTAAAGGCTTATTTTCATAATACAATTTTCCATTAAAACAAAATACTACACTCACAAGTTTGTATTAAATCCGTCGATTTAATTTCAGTCCAATTTGTTCGCTTACCTGAATCGTGATTAATACGAACGTTGGATTAAAGATTTATAATGAATGCCTGATTGAGCTTGATAGCTCGGAATTAACACCCGCGCTCATTAATAATGAAAATACGAACTGAGTTTTATGTGTCTGTCTGTTTCGAGAAAATTTTGCCTTCACTTGATTTTCATGAAAATCTTCAAAATTTGTTAAGATTGAGTAATATCGAGATTTAAGATTGATTGAAAAATTTTTGATCAACCAAATACGACTGTGATCAGTCGATTCGTCAGTACATTAAATCACCTTTCAGATCAGGGTTAATACAGGAAACTGAAAAAAAGAAACATTTTTTTTAACGAAAATGTACTAAAATTGGTTGTGGGACTTGAATACGTAAAGGAACGGGTTAATAGTCTTCGCATGTTAGTAAACATGCAATGCAGTCATTTGAATGTAGTATTCGTGTTTGAAAGAAGCTATTTTGTATTCTTTGAATGGTCACCTAAATTGTTGGGTAAGGCAGTGAAGCGTTATATTCGTCAATATGACGAGTTTCGTTAATAGAAAAATCGAATCTCGATTTTCCTATTGGTAGCTATTTAATCAAATATGCTATTTAATAAAATGTTTAAAGCTCAGAACTGTAATTTATGAAAAATCTTATTACATTTTAATATACAGAGCAATAGAGAGCTATAGATGATGATGACGACAAAAATGAGGTTTTTGACAGTCACGGCAGAGATTCTTTTATGCTCCACATTCCGACGAATGAAATGGAAAATTCAGAAGCCATACGGACCGTAGACCAGATATTACATTACCTACCAACGATCATGTCACAATATTACTCAAAAGACTTCAATACACTATAAAGTCGGTATCACGAAACCAAGTAGGTGCCGCAATCCGAAAGTTCGGGATCTCTTTGTCCATATATTTGAAACCGCACCCGTTAAGAAATCACTTAAGGCCGTAGAAACTTTACGGAAGCAAGTTCCTGAAAATGATGAAGTGCTTTTAAAAGTTGGTGGAGTGTTAGAATCTTTAAAGCTAGGATTGTGATGAATATTTACGAATATCATGTCTGTAAGTGTTCAGTTGTCCACTCTTTATATATGTGTAGAGTAGTTTACAGTAGTTTCTCTGAAACTGTTGCAGTTGATAGAGTTGCATGGGGAAGCGAAATAGAGTCTTTGACTTTTTTTTGGAATCTTAACAGTATATTTAATCAAATTTTTCACCATTCTTAAAAGTCTGCAAACCTGTTTTTCAGAGATTTATTTAAATGGTGAAAATTCAGAAATATTTTAAAGTAGTTTTTAGCGACCAGCTGTTAAAAACATTTTTCAGCTAAATCAGTACAAAAGCTTAAAGTCATGAATTTAAGCTACTAATTAAAATGCTCACTTTGCCTAACAATGTGAGTTCAAAAAGTAATAAAATGTAACTTATTCTACCATTCCGGGAACAATTTTGCAACGATATTATAAAATTAAGAAACTTCAAATACAAAAACAAATAAAACTAACAAAGGAGAAAACAGTAAGAAATTGCAAACTTTCTTAAACTCGGAACGGTGGAAATTTTTGAACTGGCAATAGTGAGTTTACTTGAATGCAGCTGACGTCATTACAAAATGGCGACCCTGCTTCCAAGTGCGGTTTCCGGGATATAGTTTTCATAATAATGTGCTCATAAAAAGTTAACTCTTTTAGCTGGTTTCTATGACGGCAAAAAAGGTCCTTTACTATTCCATGGCTTTTAGTATTTTAATTTTTAAGTTTAATTGTTTTTCCTATTTTTTTATATGATATATAAAACTATTTTCGACTGAGGTTTTTAAACATTGGTTTTACTTACCATAGTTTAGAAACGACCGTCTATACACCATGATATTAACAGTATTGAAAGCTTTAGTCAAATCCAAAAAAAAACATTGGTTGAAATTCTGAAATGCAAATATTAAACGTATTCGTCACAACTCAAAGTAGAGGCCAATAAATCTGCTGTAAGCAAGGTTTTCCATTGTTGAACATAAATATATACCGTCAGTTTGCCATGGAACATTAAACACACCACACGGAGTCTGGGTCAAGCGAAATCTCATTATGTTTATTGGTGGAAAATTCGTCTTTTGTTACATTCGCATACGAGTTATTTATAACATAAAAAGCGATTAGTTGAATGAGTAGTTGAAACTTAATTCCGGTTACATTAACATACCTTGAAAAAAGGCCAGGTTAAATGTACACTGTTTCTAATCTACATCATTTTTTCATACTATTTTGCTTGAGATAGATAAATAGATAGAATATTCTCTATTGCATACCACACGGATACAGTATTGGATACAAATGAATAGTTACATGGTCCTACAATCTGCGGTCTTATCGTTAACAGCAATTTTTACTAATAACCTTTGGTTGGACCAGATTCTGAAACAGCAACACTTTTGTACAGGTAGTCCGCGGAGCATAGCATAGTTTGTGGAATAGCATAAAGTATTAAGTAGCCGATAATTACGCGTATCAAGCTATATGGCTTAACGAGTACCGGTTACATGCTATGCATAGCTTTGGTCCGCAATAATTTACAAACATGCATCTTGAAATTGGAAAACTTCATCCTTTACTAGTGATGGGTGATGGGCTCCTTTTTCCGCACCTAGGCTCCATTGTGCGACTTCATCATTTAATTATGCTTAGTACTAGTTTGGTGCAAGAATTCCTGTGGATACTCGCCACGTAATTGTTTGTTTAAATAAAACAAAAACGTACAACAACCAGCAAAAGTTGCTTACAAACTGTCCATAATTTCCAAGTAGTGACACAAAAAATGTAAACGAACTTGCGCTGTTGACTATACGGGTTGTTTGGCCGTTGCCTCCACATATATTCAAAGTTGTTTTAAAACTAGGTACACGAATAAAATTCTTAGTAAAATACTGTGTTTCGTGATGTGCCTCCATTTGTTACGTGTTATAGTTCACTTATTATCAACATTGTAGCTAATGTATGTTGATTACGAGCTCGCATGACAGTTTTTAACTTATTCTGAAGTATATACGGCCCAGCCTTCTTTGTTAGTAATTCGCTAATTACTTTGACAAGCCATTAGTCTATGTTACTTATATAAAACGAACTACCAAACCTTCGAACCTATTTTTAGCTATTTTGTAAGTTGTTCGTTGTTCGTTGTTCGTTGTCGTACGCTCGGCACCATTTGATGTGCCGGTTAATTTCCACAATACGGTATTCTACTTACCAAATCGAATTCTTCAGAAAGTATATAAAAAAAACAGAAAACGTATTTCTTAATTTAATAAATTCAAAAAAGGTTATGTAGATAAGCGCATTAAAAGTGGGGTAACGTATGGAATTGGGGACTTGTAATATACCTGAACTAAATAAACATCAGTAATGAGGTTGAAGTGGACCTGGGCAGGCCACTTGGCCAGACGAAGTGACGGCAGGTGGACTAAGGCGGTGACAGAATGGTGGCCAAGACAAGGCAAAAGAAGCGTCGGTCGTCCGGGAGCAAGATGGGTCGATGACATAATAAAGGTCTCGGGTCGAGTCTGAATGAGACTAGCACAGGACCGTAGAAATAGGCACGAGAAAGGGAAGGCCTATGCCCAGCAGTGGGAGGATAAAGGCTGTGGATGATGATGATGATGAAATAAACATCTAAAAATACAAAATTTAGTAGACACAAAACAAAAGCACAACCCTTTACCTAAAACACGTTGTAAAAGCATTGTACGGAATTTTCAGTAAACATTTCCCTTTCTGCTTGAAGAGTCAGGAAGAGGGGACTAGAAAATGTCATGTCCTTATAAAATGTAAGCTAGTCTGGAATTCAAATTAAATGTCACATTTCAGAAGTTTGTTCTGGAAAATACTTGAATGCATTTAGCTTGTGAGCTGGCATTTACTGCCTTCTATGTAACCTATTCAAGCTGTTGGGTCAAGAAATCACCATTTTTCCAAACTTGACAGGTTGTGTTGACAGCATCTGTAATTTGCGTTAGGTTACAGCATAAATAGTAACATAGTAGGATACAAGCACTACCTTAGCAATAGAAGAGTGTCATTTGAATCGAAACTTTTGATTTAGGAAGTCATACTCCTAGCCTTTTCCCAACTATGTTGGGTTCGGCTTCCAGTCTAGCCAGATTCAGCTAAGTACCAGTGTTTTACAGCGCGACTGCCTATCTGGCCTCCTTAAGCCAGTTACTTAGGTAACACGATACACCTTAGACTGGTTGTCAGACTTTCTAGCTTCTGACTACCTGTAACGACTGCCAAAGATACATGAATAACAGCCGGGACCCACGTTTTAACATGCCTTCCGAAACACGGGAGAACTCGCTATGACAAAGATGGTCACCCATCTACAGACCAACCGCGTCAAGCGTAGCGACCGCGTAGCGTACCTATGATCGACCCACTTATGCAGTTATAATATTATATCATCAATAAATTGATTTTGTGTCACAAAACAGTTTCGTTGATTAAATAACAGCTAGCGACCGTAACGCGTGTGCGACATGCTATGGGCAATTTATTTTCATTTGCCTATTTTCGTGTGGCTGAATAATTGTGTCACAGTTTCAATATTTTACATATTACTAGAATAGTAGGAAATTTAATATGAGATAATTGGCCAGATTGTTACTTTCTTTTTATTATGATAATAAAATCATTTTAATTGTTCTCGAAGTTTGAAATCTTCTGCTTGCATCATATTTGCTTACTACTGCTAAATGTATATGTATAAACCCTGAACAATTAAGACTGGTAAAAAACATACCTAGAAAATGTTCACTAAACAAAGTGAAATAATGATGTCCCAGAACTACTATTACATTTTTCTTTTGATACATACTTACAAATTTTCAAATTAGGTGTATTATTATTATTTGCCAGCAACACTTCAACATTGTTAAATCAATTAATCTAATCACCAAGATTACTTATTAGAGAAAGCGCACAGTGTATAACAAAAAACTTTACAGAATAACCGACATAAACAATTGTGAAAATTGTCAATGAAAGACCAAACCTTAGCGACAAACTAAAATACTTTTCCTGTAAGTAATTTTTCTTCGCTTGCTCCATTTGATTCTTGCTCCTGTTATTGCCGTTAGTAAATTGGCAAGCATTGAAAACAGGCCTGTATTATTTGTAGTAACGTTACGTAAAAGGTTAGGTAAGGTAAGAAAATAGCTACGGTATTTCTGGAGCAAATTCTTGCGTACAAAGTTTTTTTTTTCTAGACGCTTGAGGTGGGCCTTCACCTTGGACGTTGTTTTAGGTTTCAGTAATAAGGCAAAAGGTACGTTATTGTTACCGTGGTTGTGTGTAGAAGTATTTAGTTTCAGTACCACCTCCGTGGTCCAGTGGCGTACGCACCGGTTTCAAGGTGTCAGTAACTCTTAGGTCCCGGGCTCGATCCCCGATCGGGTCAATGTAAAAATGAGAATTTTTACATTGGACCGACCTTCGTTGTATCGGAATTCCACAACACAAGTGCTTTGACAACTTACTTTGTGTTCAGAACAATGAATGTGATGTTGTCCGCATTTATTTATTATTTATTTATTTAAACTTACCTCCAGTATTCTTCATTAACAACATTTTAGGGTTGAGTACCCAAAGGGTAAAAAACAGAACCCTATTAATGAGGCTCCACTGTCGTCCACCGTCTGTCTGACCATCACTAGATTTTTTCTCACGAACCGTGATTACTAGACAATTTTCACCGATGTCTTGGTTAAGCAACGTTTGTAGCAGTGAACTGCCTCGTTTCCAGAACTAAAAAAGCCTTCCTGTAAGAGATAGATAGCACCAAAACAATTAATTAACCGTTAAATCCGAAAAATACAATTGTCGATTTATAACGGAGTATAAACAAGTAGTCAAACAATACCGCTTATATTATACCACCAACGGGTAAATATATCATGTTTCATACGCAATTTCTACATTTACATGATTTTCGTTTGACAAATTAAATGCTAGCAGATAGCGAGTACAATAGGGCTGTCAATCGATTGCAAATTCGATTTAAATAGATGGCAGTTTATACGTCAACTTTGACTATACACAAGTATAGACTATACACACGACTGAATTTTAATCGATTTTTCAATTGTTTTTTTGTTCACTTTTCAGTGCACACTTTTTTGTCTGTGCTGATACGATCAACAATAATTTCGGACCAGCTAATTTTGTTTAACATAAACAGACCTGATTTACCTAGTGCTGTTCTTGTAGGTCACCATTTTGTAAATTCGTCACAAGTAAGTATGTTTTAAAACCGTTTTTTGGCTTGTGAGTGCTCGCCCTTAAGTTTTATACTTCAACTAAACCACATAGTAATTATCTTTTTAGTAAATAATATCAATTGGGCTCGGGACGGCCTGCTAGAAATCGAAAATAATACCACGGGAACATAAAATCGGGATTAAAATATACAAACTTTTGTGTTTTTAATGTAAGTCATAAAATAAGTTTAGTGGATAAAATCTATACTTCTATACTAATAAAACTGAAGAGTTTGTTTGTTTGTTTGAACGCGCTAATCTCAGGAACTACTGGTTCAAATTGTTATTATTTTGAAAATTATTATTATTTTGTCTTGAATAGACCATTCATCGAGGAAGGTTTTAAGCTACATAACATCACGCTGTAACTAATAGGAGCGAAGATACAATGGAAAATGTGGCAGAAACGGGGAAAAATATTCATCTTCGAGAGCTTCCGTTCAAAAATTCCTAACTTATATCTTCTAACCACGCGGACGAAGTCGCGGGCAACAGCTAGTGCGTACATATAAAGAGAGCTTAAATTATTAAAATTCAATTGTTGTTCAAATATAAACTACGGACGTAACCGAGTTAGTGTAGTACAGTTTCAACAACTTTATAACTAAATCGAATATTGTATTGCAAACAAATTTTACTTTCAAAATAAAAAAGTTTCACTTGTACACAGTTTAAATAAACATGAAATTTTGAGAATACAATATTGTCCTATCTATAAATTTGGGCTATTGTTTTCTTCTCGGCAATTCGTAAATTCAGGCCCCGAGCTAATTTCGACGAGTTGGCAAACTTATTACAAGTTAAATTGAAATTCAGAAAGACCAGCCTATTCTGCACTGTGGGCCATTTAAAAGAAAAACTTGGCCCTAAAGAAAGCTACACATTTCTACCATATTTTTTAGTCCACTTTCCAGAATTGTTTTAATTTAGGTTAGACGTTTTGTTTTAGAACAGTGTTTCCCTGAAGTTTATTTTTTTTGCATACAGCCTTTGTGGGGATAGCATTATTAATTCAGCTTGTTCACGAACATTTCATCCCAAATACGTATCTGCTTTAAAATTAATGAAAGTTCGGTTTTATTTAATTAGCATTTAAAACGGAATAACTTATCAGCGTGTATTTAATTATAAATTATAATACAACAGAAAGAGACCTCCAATAATTTTGAGTACAAAAAATAACCTACATTTTTACACCATAAAAACATTCAACCTAAAATTACGAATCTGAATGGCCGAAAATCGAAATAGCTTCAACTTCATGCACTATTCAACAGCGGATACCAAGACAACTTCTGCATGAATTAACCCAACATTCCCTTCCCTCATTTACAAGTATAACGGCAAACTCATCAATAACCTTGATCAAATTTGTTCGGCAAACGATCTGCCTTACAAAGTCGGCCGGTATTTACAATGCATGGTACGGCGTCCGCATATTTGCATGCTTACGTAGCATATTAGGTAAGTACATTGGATGGCATAGCACACAGTGTGCAGGTAAACCGAGAGGTCAGCATTCGTGGGGTAGTCTGTCACACGTAGTTTCGGTGAGGGTTGTATTGTATAGGGTGTTTTAGATATATGTATGAAATTTTTAACTTAATATATACGATTGTCGTTGTAAAGAAATAGTGACATAACCAAAATCCATGTGCTTGAAGTCTTAAGTTAGGTTAAAACGATCAGAGGCCTAAGTCCTGTAACCACATACTAAGGCAGTAATATTATTTTCCCAAACGTCATTTCGTGAATCATTAGCGTAGATAGAAAATGATAGAGTATGAAGCTGACAGATCAAAGTCAAGGAGTTATTGAAACGTAATGGTTTTTTACATTTCCATATATTTGGTCGTTTTTAACTGAAGCTACATATTTTAAAAATGTCTCTTGCTTAGACAAACTTGGCAAAGCTTCAAAGCGCACACCAAAACGGCAAAAAAAAAACATGAAAAAAAGTAAAATATTTTCTAAACACAATGAATAATTAACAAAAAAGAACTGAAGCTTTGATTAAAGACCGAATAAACGGCAAAACAGCTACAGTAGGTACCTACTTAGCTAGGATAATTACTGGAAACTGTACACGCAAAAAAACGCAGCCAACACAGTAATTAGTATTCCTTTTCATTAGACATGCATCGTTTTCAAAGATAGAGTGTTTTGAAGCGCGGTCCGTTTTAATTACTCTTATTATGCTCTTAGCGAAACGTAAGGCTTTGATCAACTGAATTCTAGCTTTTAAATTCTTTGTAACAAAAGAATATTTTTTGTAGATAAATAATATAAAATATATGGTGCATGTATGGAGATTCCGATTAGGTCTGCAACCAGTCGAACGGTCCCCTAAAATACGCCAAGTGACACGGTTTATTATTGAACTGTGAATCGCTTTACGAAAGCTGCTATAAAAAAGACATTGTTTAACAGAACTTTAATATCGGATCACTTTGTTTGAAATGTAAATAATAAATCTAAATTTAATATTCAAATAGTCTTAGTTCTTAAAACATTGTTTTCTTAAACAAGGCTAACGAAATTATAAAAAAAGTCAGCTTCTCGAGAGCAAATTTCAAACTTAAGTGTTTAGTAATAGGAAATCTTTTATTTTAATTTGCTGGTAGTGTTATTCACCTAATGTAAGTATGGTCGGATCTTCGAGATATCGATACTTGGTCCCTAGTGAGGGTCGGTAGTGAGGTCTCTTTATAACTTGAAATTTATCCTGACGATATTACTTTACCGTAAAAAAGAGTTCACTTACACATTTTTATACCTTCGGGAATAATTAGAATATAAATTATTTTGGGAGTCATTATTTCTGACGAGGAAGTTAGAGGACATAGGATTTGGATTCCAATTCTACCAAATTCAGTGTTTGCCATTTATTTGCACTTCTTACACCTGTCTTTCGTCCATTGTTTAAAAGAGAACAAAACTAAACGGAACTATAAAAAAAAAAACAAAAGAATATTGTATTAAAATATACCTACGTAATTATTTCGCGATGTTTCAACCAATAAAAATGATTATCCCTTAAGTAAAAAATCGCAAAGCAATTTCATTTGATTACCCACTCAAATGGTCACAAAAAACTAGGTCAAGTGAACGGAGTCCCCTTAAAAATCCTACGTAATTGAAAATAACCACAATGAGAGGATATAAATAAAAGGGAAGTAAGGTTTTAAAACGATATCAAACGAAATTATGCCGCAAACGCGGCGAACAAACAGAGGTCCAATAATGAAGATACTTGGCAAATAAATAAATAAAAAATTCTGAGTCGGATGGGGAAGGTCTGGCAAACACCATTACCGGTGGCTCCTCCCCTGCAGGCCTATAAACCAGCCAAGATAAGATGAATAGAGGCCGCTGTAAAAATAGATAGTTCGAAGTGTTTTGCTTATCCCGCTGTTTGAGGGAGATTGTAATATTTTCTCACGGTTATCAGACATAATTTATAGTGATACACCTTGTTTTGTAGACTACTAAGTGATGGTTATTGTTCTTTGTGACATAATCTTAATAAAGTATTTTTTGGAAAGATTGAGTTCTTTCCACGGTGTTGGATGAAGGCACAAATAGCGTTAATATCCTTAAAAAAAAATCATGCAGTTCAGGATAAAGTGTTGAAAATAATCACTAACCGTTACCAATATGTTTAATCAACTTAACATTTGACTTTAACACCTAAAATAATATTTGAAAGCCGAAAAAGCATTCTAAACTCTAAAATTCCACAATCTATTTTATCCACAAATAAAAACACAGTGCATTAAATCAATGACGCACAAAGCAAATTACAAAGCTTTTTTCAGAATAAAGTACTCAACGAAATGTCAGCGTTGAAAATCCAAAAAATCGTTCACAACTAGAACTCTACTGAAAATAGCGGTTGTATTGACAAAGGTAGTCTGTGAACGGGACCATTGTGTGTCGGCGATCTGTTTGCAAATATCGTGTTTTGTCACGAATTCATGATAGTACCTCGACAAAAAGCGAAATGCGGAGAGCATATTTGGTTACGCTTTTTACGTATTGAGTAAACACAAGTATAATCTTCGTGTGATCCATTATTCAGCTTGAAAGGTTTACGTGGGTATGGGTTACCCTTGATCAAATTAAATAGATTGGTCTTATGTTAACTGAATATTTTTTTAGGTTAATATGTGTGTTTAAAATATTTGATGTAATTGATACCGGAAGTGGTTTTAGTTTTATTAATAGCTCATATTTATAAAGATATATTTATGATTTGTATTTAATGTTCACCAACACATTACAAATAACTAACATAACTATGAACAAAAGGGATATATTATTGAACGAGCTTTGCTGTGCGTAAATTGGATTCAAAAATTTAGTTAATCCTCTTTATAAAGTATTACTCTCGTTCATTGCTAAAGATCACACTTAATGGAATAGTGTAGTTTCTTATCACTCTTACTGTCATAAAGGCGAGAGGGAAAATTGCTTCTAGAGGCATCAGACGCCATAAGCGTGTGCCAAGCACACATGGGGTAGGAGTATGTGACAGTAGCCCATTGAAAACGAGAGAATAAGATGACAAGCCTTTGATCACTCGATCAATGGGTATGAAGGTCCCTAAGGCATGGTGAAAATATGTATTGTGTCATTGAACAACAATGTTGTGACGAAATTTAAAAAAAGATGCAACGAAATTGGCCAAAAGGTTAAATTAACATTTTGCAAGTATAGAGCAAAAAATATGTGTTTTTTCCACTGAATTGGCAAAGAAACATAACGTCCTATTTGGTAGACTGATTTCATCTAAAACTCATTATTTGTAAATTGTAACTAAAAGCTAAGATGAGCAAATTGGGAATATTTCGTAATAAACGCGAAATGCAAACTACAATTTTATCAACAATTTCATTTAAAAATTTCCTGATCTGATGAACGTCAAAGGGAACAATCACGAGTGAAGTTAATCGGTGCATTGCATTGTCCTTTCGATTCCCTGCACTTGGAATGGTACAAACGATTGCGCTTTGCACTGCCGGAGAGTAATTCATATATTCCGTCGCATTTCTTTTTCTGTGAATGATTCGTTACGGAAAATACATAATGACGACAAGCATAGCCAAATTAGTAACGTAGTCAATATTGTAAAAACCTGTGTAACTCTTCACTGACCTAAAAAGCAATAACTAATTCCGACTTATGGTATTGAATGCCTCTAAATATTTAAATAAAATCGTAGTAAATTGACATCGGTACACTATTTTTAAAGAGAATGCTTGCTGCGTGGGCTTCTACCTAAACCGAAGCCAAAGTTTGATGATTTTTTTTTGTCTGTGTGTTTGTCCGCGATGAACTCAGCAACGGTTTATCCGATTCAATTTAATTTTCTACGAAGTATATTTCATTTTATCGGTTTAAAACTAAAATAAAAAGTAATACAAAAGATAATTAAGTAGGAATTCTATTTAAAAGAAATGTATACCCAGAAAATACTACCCAAAGCTCTTTTACACGCGAAATTATGTTTTTTTTTCACTTTTGTACTTTTAATATCCAAATTTAATACACAAAAAAGCTGGATTCATTCTAGTTCAATTTTAATGCTTTGAAATATTCAGTTGGGACATTAATTTGAAGGGGTTGATGTTTATCGCGGGCGGCAGACTGCGAACGTTTCAAACATGTGTAGTATTGTAGTATTAAGTAGGGAGGGGTATCGTGTTCGCTGTTCTATTGTTAGTCGGCTTTAATTAAACTTCTAAGGACTGTATTGGGTTAAGAGTTCGAGACCTTTTTGGGTGTTGCTTGTGTCAAATGATTTTAACCTTTCTTGAAGCGTTACTTATGAGATTTTGTTCAAACTACTGTTCATATGTTTTTATTCAATTTAGTTTGCTTTCTTTTTTTACGACATATAAGAAAAGATTACACAGTTATATGTCGCACTGCTGTGGAACTGTCTCTTTCAATATAAAGCAACGTTATAGTAAATAATAACTTTCACTCAGCGTCATGTAGTCGCAAAGTAGACACGTGGCAAGCTACTTATGTGTCCTTCAAGGATCGTGTAGGGTTTTGTAAAACATATCTACATATATGCTTTACATAATTAACACCCAGACATATGAAAAATATAATAGTGCGCATGACACAAACATTAAATGACAAAAGTAGGAATCTAACCACTAGTCATTCCAGTCGATACGGGGTTTTTTGTGTGTATTCAGTGGCTTAACCAAGAAGAAAAAAAATATTTGCTGGAGCGATTTTTCCCCTGCAGTTTTGGGTTGTGAATTTTACTGTCAAGTGCTACATCACTCTGAATCTATATTTTCTGATGTTTTTGCTCAGATCTCTGTTCAAGTAACTTTGTATTCATAATACATAATTTTTATTTAACATTAGTTTCCATCACTATTTCATCTTTGTTTTCCGATCACATTTAAACCCAACAATACCTTTTGAACATCCGACTCACGCTCTATTCTTTCCAATTCTTTTACAAGCATATATACGTTAAATTTATACAAAACAAACGTTGCGTGGATCACGTACCTTGTATACCTAACGTGTATCACCTATAATAAAGTAAAGGGAACGCCACTGCTACATATTTCATTACACGTTTCAGTACGCATTTCTGTTTTATTGTTTTATATTTCAGCTGAAACGAGCCCTTACGAACAAGCTTACTGTTTCATGTTGAGTATTTTATTTATTGACTTTTTATTGTGCGCATAAAATAATCTTTTATCAGAGATCAATGGAAGTAATGTGTTTCGTTGGAAAATGTTTAGAGTATTTTTTTTGTTTGTGAAATTGGTTGTGATATTGACAGCTTGCTAGATGTCGCTTTTTGCCTCTTTCTGTTAGGATTACTATTACTTTGACTCCAATAAAATCTGGATAGTTAAGTCGCACATTCTTGACTGCCACTATCTTATACTACTCGTAGCTGTAGCTCGCGACTTCGTCCGCGTGGTTAGAAGATATAAGTTATGATTTATACCTGCCCTGTTTTTTACACAATTTCCATTGTATCGTCGCAGCGTGATGGTATATAAAACCTTCCTCGATGAATGGTCTATTCATACAAAAGGATTTTTTCAATTTGAACCAATAGTTCCTGAGATTGCGTTCAAACAAACAAACAGACAACTTCTTCAGCTTTATATATTAGCATAGATTATCGCGGTTCTGCTGGCAGATATATTTTTTTGAAAAAATAATCACCCTCGTACCACTTTTCGAGATTTTTCTTTTTTGTGTTGATAAACTATTAAATAAAAGTATTATTCTAAGAAATGTTTTCTCTCATAATTAACATAAAAAATATACTGTAGACATTAAAAATATTTTAAATCCAAAACAGCGGCCAAATTATTTAGACAGCAAAATTAAAATAAAACAATAGTCAAGCTAGCGCACTAAATCTAAACAAAACAAAATAAAGGAACGTAAAAACTAGCACGGGCAAGTACGAAATGCATGTGGAATCCAGGGGTAGGGCTCTCAGCTGGCAAGTGGCCCGTCCCGGCCGTCCCACAAACACACTATCACACCGAAACGTCTATAATGCACCTCGCAATCAGAGAGAAAGCTTTTAGTATACCGCAAGTTTGTCTCTTTGTTTCAAAGTGTACGTCTTTTTGTAGGATTCGATTTGTGCCTGTTTTTCTTTTGGATTTGCATTAGGATAATTATTTTTGAAGTTATCACGAATTTTGTAGAGATCTCTTAGTAAATATGCTTCTTACGAAAAAGGAATCCAGACTAAGGAAATAAATAATAATTAAGGATTGCTAATCGCTGAAAAAATAATTTTAGCTCTAGAATTTATTAAACAGAACGATTTTTGTTTTCGTATAGTGATAAAATTTAGTGCCGGATAATCGATTAACTAAGTGTATGATATTAGTGAAAATTAATCTGTTACCACAATTTTAATGCGTTAGATGTTATTTCTTGTCCATCATAATGTACAAGAACAGTTTGGCATAACTGTTTAAAATATTCCATGACGTCACGTATTAAAAATTCGCTTTGCTGATTTTTCTATTGTTTAACCATACAAACGAAACATACATTGTTTTATTATCACTGACGAACTTAACATATTATATATTTACATTTAATTTTATTTCATACTCAATTTTCGCAATACAACAACATACAATCCTGATTTTAAATTAAATTGAAACTCATTCAATTATATCTGCAATGTCGGCGTACATCGTTATTAACCAAAACTGTTTAGTCGTTACTCGTTACACATTCAATATTCAATAAACCGAAATGTTAATCAATAGATATGCATACTGTTCGGAAATGTAATTCACGCTTGTTGCCTTAATTCCGTGACTTGGCATACAGAACCATGTAATGAGTCCAAAATAATTTGGAAGCGAACGAACTGTGTGTGAAATTGAACGTTCCAAGTCAGTATTCATAATGTGTATGAATTTACATTTTGAAATGAAAAGTTAAAGGTATTCTCTCTGTTGAAGTAACGTGGCGTGTTTTGTTTGCGGTTGCTTTGATGTCTGCAGGGCTGCTCTTAGGGAAACAATGGTATTTGAATAATGCTTACACAAGTAACTGCTTGTGGTACATTCATGAAATTATGACGTCATAAAGTGCGAATATTTTTGTCGTTTTTTTTGTTTGAAATTCTAAATAGAGCTGACACAAATGTATTTAAGATTATAAAATTTAAAAATTGAGATTTCATGTTATGAGATAACCGATATGGCACTTTATAAATTACTTTTAGGAATTGAAACTATTGTATGCCTTCTCAGGCACTGCTAATATAGTAAACAGTACAGATTCTGGAGCTGTCAAATTACGGTTTAATTACTCGAAGGATAATGCTTTAAAGGGGTTGGGCTTTGCTACAAACGGTTTGCTCTAATGTTTCACTTAAGCTCCTACAAAAGTATCGTATTTTTCTGAGAGTTTTCATCAAATAATATCTCAAGTTGAAAGTTTATTGCCATTTCTTTGTCTGAGATGTTGCACTGGAAAGCGGTAAGAGCTGGATTATGGTGCTATCTTATTTCATATCAAACATCTTAGTTTTCATCGAGTATTGTATTTTGAAGTTTAGTTTAAAAGAGAAAACTTGTGTTTGTTTGAAAGTAATATTTTAATATCATTCAGCATTTTGTGGATTTCGACCGAGTCCAGAAATACGAACATTAATAAACAACGAAAACGTTTTTAAATAGGGTCATTTGCTCTAAATATGCACAGTTATTTACAACAAAAAAATAAAATATTTATTTTTTCTAAAATAAAATTTTCATAAATCATGTTCCTGTTTTCCACACCAAAGTTAATCATATGTTTCTGTGATGACAATAAAAACATATAACAAATTACCATAAAGATCTTGAGGACACAATTACCTACACATCACACAACCCTAGAATATAATTCTCTCATTACAAACATGTGTCAACCCTAACTCAAACATACCAACACATGAACATACACAGACTATTGTAGAAACAAATCCTTTGTACATCACCCTGTTTATCTCACAAGACAAGCATACACTCAAATATGACAGTAATGTTCATTTGGGATCTCCACTTTGAGTTAGGTTAGGTTTCAAAATTAGCGGTTGTTAGGCATATAATAATAATGCCGTTTTAAGGCTGTTGAAAATTTAGGAATTAGGAACAAGTGAATGTATCCTTCAATTGTTTTCAAATCTATATCTATACTCCATACTAATTTATAAAGCTGAAGAGTTTGTTTGTTTGTCCAAATTGAAAAAATATTTTCGTTTTGAATAGACCATTTATCGAGGAAGGCTTAAGGCTTATAAACCATCACGCTGCGACTAATAGGAACGAAGATACAATGAAAAATGGCAGGCAGGTATAAATCATAACTTATATCTTCTACCCACGGGGACGAAGTCGCGGGCAACAGCTAGTTAAGAAATAAAGACTTATTTTTGTCTCATTCAACTGGCCACATTACCCAATTTAAATATTACCACCTTTTTTCAACTGTCTTCAAAAAGGTGGAGGGATGTGCCTGTTTTACTTTTATGTCTGTTACCTAAGAACCTCGGACTAGATTTTGTTGATTATTTTTACATTTGACGTAAAATAGTTGATATTCGGTCCCACAAAATCGAAAGAAGAAGCAGCTGTCTGTTTGGTTGCAAAAAAATAGTAAGGAGAGTTGCTAATAGGCCATCCCCCTTTCCTACATCTGCAACCTATATGTATATAGGTATATGACAGTAGCTACAGTGATCATTATGAATTATTAAACAATTACATAATACACAAATACTCTTTAACAAGAGTACCATTGCACAAAGAGCAAATTCGTCGAAATAATTAAATAATTTTCAACATAAAATTGAAAGTGACGACACTATTTTAACACCAATAAATTTAACCAATTTCGTAATTGCGTTAACCGTTCCGTATCGACATAAAGCTTTTATTTGAGTTCCAATAAATTATTTCATTAGTTAATTTGTAAATTTCGAATTCATATAATCTATTTATTCAAATCAAGCGTTGAGAATTTATCTTAGAGCTAAATGTTGTAATCCATTAAAGTTTATTGCTAATTGCTCTGTTTTCATGTCTTGAAAGTTGTAATTGCAAAGGGACTACTTTTCTTTTTATCTGTCTACGTCAAATGGAGGGATATCTTTTTTACAATTATTTTATCATATTTCTTGATACTAGACTAGACAGCGATGCTGAATAATGATAGGGAAGTTAAGATGAAATACAATTTATAATGTTTTTTTATTATGATTTCTTATTAATACGTAATACATAAAACGGAAGAAAAGAATAAGAAGAATAATTTACTTCATTCTTTTAACACATACTATTCTAAACTTAATTTTGATGTTTTATTAAAGTCGTCCTGCACCGTGTAAAGCGCTCGATTAATTAAGGATTCGAAATGTACGTAGCACATTTCTAAAAACGCTCTAGTCTCTACCAAGAAAAACACTTGACGGCTATAGGCCGATGAAATAATCAAAGCTTGCGCTCGAATTAACTCATTCGTTCTTAAAAAATCCCTTAGTTACAGACACGTGGCAGTAAATTATCATAGTTGAACCGAGAAACTTCCCTTTTCATGTTGATTAAAAGGATAACGAAGGCAAGTCAAGCTTATTAACGAGTTAGCCGAACTTTAACTTGAAGGCAAATCTTAAAGCTACAGGATCCCAGAGATAAAATCTCAAAGAGATTTTTGCTAGAACTTTCTACTCGACTTAAGGTAATTGCGTAAGAAAGGAAATGATAGCTGCTTTACAAAGAAAATCTTAATTCAGTGGCGGTACCTGTGCCTTTACTATTACTTAGCTAAGTTTGAATGTGCAAGCAAGATGGCTGCCTACGCGGTGTATCTTGGCATCTCTCTTCAATAACGACAACATTTGACTGACAGAGTTTAAGAAGTTTGTTACTCTTAAAAATGCATGCTCACCAAATCTGTTAATCTTGGCTTTTCCTTGATACTCAAGATCTAACAATCGAAAGTTGATCTTTAAATACTGGGATCGTAAACCGTTAGTTAAAAAAAGAGGTTTTCACAGCCTAAAATACAACCAAACAAGTGAAGACATCTCTAATCTTGTTACGTCACAACCAATATGGCGGACAGCGATAGTTTTACTTTTGCACGCTACGAAACAGAGGAGCTTGAGGTACAGTCAGAAGCAAAAATCTAAATTAAATTTACGAATAAATAATAACATTAAAAAATAAAAATCTTCAATTTAAATGATATTACTGAGCATCAGTTACTTTGTGTCCAATTTCAATACTACGTTGTATTTGATTGTACTCAGTAGGCGTTTTGCTGTTGATGGACTTTTGTCACTGACTGTACCAAAGGCTTACGTCACTGAGAAATGGATGGCCATTAGTATCAACACTTCAAAGTTAACGAGAGTATTGGAATAACGACACGACGACGACGTCGCTAGACTGTCGCAGTGTTGAATAGAAATATTTTCCCCTTTTATGAGCTTATGAGAAAAGTAAGGTGAATCAAAATAGTGAAGAATAAGGTATTTGATTAAAATAACCTAATTTAGTCCGAAAAGAAAGTTTGGAAGTGAAACGGGGGGAGGCCTTTGCCCAGCAGTGGGATCTAAAATGTAATATTGGATACAGATCTTATTACATTGATTAAAATTAGTAAGTAGTAAGTTACTAAGACATAGTATGAGCTACTTTATAAAAAGTTTCCTAGTAGTATATAAATAAAAAAAATGAAAACTTGGTATTATTCACCCGCATTTTTCCATGCAAAAAACATGTCCAATACTACGCTGAAACTACGTCTTTTATGGTCACTCAGAAACTGCTCAACTCGACGAATTCTTATTGTTCAGGCAATCAAGCTGAAAGCGCCAGAGACAACTTCTTCCACTGCTAATGTTGCGTGTGACAAGCTACAGATTTTGAAGAATTTCGCTAAAAAGCAACTTTATGTAATATTATTGATTGGACAGATAAAAGAGGATTTTAAAGCTGGTTCTGGAACCTGGAAGTTTTTTTAATAATAAGTGTGGATCTTATTTTTTTTGGCCGTAACTATGAGCATAACGGTCGTCTTTTGTTTTCTAAACACATATTTTTTTCTTTCTTTTTCTACTTCATTGCTCGTTTTCTTGAAAAGCATCTGATGACAGAAGTGCGGAGTCAATCGAGTGTGACGTCAGTGTTACCCTTTTTGGTACCTTACCTTTGCCGGAGACGAAATAAGTAACATAAAAAAATCCTGGTAGCTCAAAATACCCTAGAGGCTTAAATCATAAATCTATTGACCTAAAACATATTCCATATGTGTTCATATTTATTGTTAGGACAATCAAGTTGAAAGGCGTTGTCGTTACAACTTGTGTACTACATCACGTTGCAAGTTATGTTACACTGTTACGAACTACGCTTTGTTTGTGTTACAACTCGTTTGTTTTCAGCGAGTGTGGATATATATCTTGTAAGCTTATACGTCTTATGAGGATCATGACTTAAAATACTTGGGGATATTTTAGGCTTTTTGTAACATGACGTATCGTACGACGAGAAACAATAACGAAGCGAAATATTTTCATATCATAAGTGTTCAGTTTGTGCTATAATTTTCACACCTATGTCTTTTTTCATGCATGTTTTCTTGAATATGCTCACTTAGTTATAATATAATTGAATATGAACAATATGTAAGGAATTTAATCGTAATGTTGTGGAGAATTTCACAAAAATTTAAGTTTTGAAAATGTTTGAAATTAATTGTACATCACACAAATACTTTACCCACGCGGAGTTCTAACCCACAACCTTTTTTGTGCCCAGCCGATTTGACATGTTGATCTATACAGCTCGTCTATCCGTGCAGTCGAATAAGTTTAATTTAATAATAACATTAATTAGTTCTTATAAAGATAAGATAACGTCATTACGTAAACTTTACTCTGGATAAGTAAACGAATTATTTCCATTAAGCCTTTCAACTCGATGTAATTTTAAATAAACTTAAGAGCGACCTTAGTGAAGACAAAGTTCGCTAAAATAGTCTTAAATGTAAATGAGATTGGATTCAAAGTTTAGACAGACCGATTAGTCTTTGGGTTGGTCTCTTATTATTAATGATGACATTGCTGACACTGCCTTTGTTTATTCTACTCTATATTCCTTGAGTGTTTCTTTGAGGAGTTTAAAAGAGAATTGTTCTGGTTTGAGTGTTTGAGGTGATTGAGAACAAAAATGTTTGTTTATTGTAGTTGTTGACATAACTATATGGGTTAGAGCAACGTCTTCCTCAACTGTTCTACTATTTGAGCCCCGTGAATTAGTATACCTACTTACAGTTAACTTTCCAATTTTAGGAATCTAAGTTTTCTTATGTTTTTTTGTTTACTCATTGACAGGGTTGATTGAGAATAATTAGGACTATATTATTTCTTATCTAGCACTGTCATACGTCAAATAGTTTAGTACCTATGTTTCTAAGATTGAATCCCATGCAAAGAAATAACTAAACCAGCCGTAGTCTATGATTTAATATTTCAATAACGTCCTTATCAATTTCAGTGTCATCGTTTTTAGTTAAGTTAAAAACTTCTTCACAAATATTTCCTGCGTTATGTAATATCTTTTCTTATTTCAATAGTTTACTCCAGTCCAATCTTTTGAGGATCATCCAAAGCCGGTAGATCGCAGGGATACTCAGTATTGTCTTATAGGTACTTCACTGCAAAATTAATCTGAAACTGACCTATTTCAGTTTTATCGCAGAAAATGTGATTGTGAAAATGTAAGAGATTTTTATTGCCTACAATAATTACAATGATATCAAAGCAATACAAGAAAGTCTTTACAAAACTTTTCATGGTACTACGAATTAGAAAATAGGCTTTTTATAAATAGGTACTTATCTGAAATGTGACCAAAAAGTGTATTACTTAAAAAGGCACACGTTTTCAACCACCACCAAAGTCCAAAAACAACTTTCCCAAAACAAAAACACTCAAGAACAGTTTAATTTTTAGAACTGAGATTCAAATGTAATTTTTCTTTGTTCCCAGGATGCAATAAAACTTACTACGGTGACATCGGTAGGACGTACGAGTTGGAACTCCACCGCCCTCGGGAGGACCTGGTGCCGTACGTCTGTTTGCTGACCATCACAGCGGCTGGCGGGATCCATGGAGATTTAGTGCAGGTAAGAGCTGAGATGTATTTTTATTTTCCTTCTTTTTGTAAAGCAGGTCTATTTGGTTGGTTTACTATCCTATTACTATGTATTGCGACGCACGGTGTAAATGCGGGAGACGTTGCACGGTCATTTAGATTTAGTCAGTAAGAATCTACCCGTGGTGAGTCACTACCCACTTTTCACCCCAAGCGTGATAACAAAAAAAAGAAGATTATTATTTGGTATTATGAATGAAAGTTCTCAATTCCATGAGCCCTCCCGTGGTCGAACACAGGGACCGAACTCGTGACACGTCGCGCACAACAAGTTTGGCGTGGTGACCAATCACCTAATACAATTCGACTATCCGTGCCGTCATTTGTAAACTCTCCAACTGGAATAAATGGCATCTTGATACGCTTGAAGATTGCAATAGTTATAATCAAAATAATGTACTACAATATATTTGTATTTTATATATATTTTTGACGACCTCCGTGGTCGAGTGGCGCACGCACCGGTTTCAAGGTGTCGCTAGCTCTGAGGTCCCGGGTTCGATCCCCGGCCGGGTCAATGTAAAAATTCTCATTTCTACATTGTCTCGGGTCTGGGTGTTTGTGGTACCTTCGTTGTATCTGAATTCCATAACACAAGTGCTTTAGCAACTTACTTTGGGTTCAGAACAATGTATGTGATGTTGTCCGCATTTATATTTTAATCTCACGGTAACCTACATACATATAAATACCCAGTACAACATACAGTTACAAGAACAGTACATAATAAAATACTGATTAAAATCGTCTTCATTTGTTTGTTCCTAGAACCGTCCTCGTTACAATACAGGGATAAAGATGGATCAATCTCTCGGGAATGAATTACTTCTAAACCGGGAAGCCAATTTATCCTCGAGACACATTCGGGGAATAAAATATTTAAAAATAATCTCGGTATTTTTTATTCTTGAGAAACAATTTTTTTTTGTGGTTTGTCTTTCATGATTCGAATTATAATCTATACTTGTTAACAGTAAAGTATAGTGTTTCGGAAGGCACGTTAAACTGTGGGTCCCGGCTGTTATTCCTACATCTTTGACAGTCGTTACAGGTAGTCAGAAGCTTGAAAAGTCTGACAACCAGTCTCACCAAGGGGTATCGTGTTGCCCAGGTAACTGGGTTGAGGAGGTCAGATAGGCAGTCGCTTCTTGTAAAACACTGGTACTTAGCTGAAACCGGTTAGACTGGTAGCCGACCCCAATATAGTGGGGAAAAGGCTAGGCCAATGACTTGTTAACAGTATAAACAATGTAGCCATTGGCTTCTCTAACTAGTTTTATGATTTTATTCTGACTGATTATTTCTAGCTCGAACTCAATTTTCGCCTTTCAAAGATATTTGATGTGGAGGTTTCTAACACCTTGGATTAGACATTTACATCGTCTACCCGATACGTTAAAGGAGTTTAATGTTGTATAGCATATCCAGGTGGGCGAAGCCGCGAACAAGAGCTAGTTATAAATCCAAAGATATTATTTTTATTCAATTTTACATCATAGAGCTTTCAGCTTCAAAAGTCAAAAACTATTTTATCTTTGAACATAAAAGGCATTATATTATGTACTTACTTATTAATATTTACTGAGAAGGTTTTAACTAACGTAACTCAGTCTTTCACTGGGAGCTGACTTGATTAATTACATAGAGAGCGGCGCGGGACACTATTCAATTTTCTCTTTCAGAACTTTTGTTGCGTATGATCTATATGTAGATATGTACATTGTGAGACCGTATGTAATATTTTTTTGTGTTATTATTTTGTGTTATTTTTTACGATGAATAGAAAAGTAATTTTTTTTTTCAAATTATACTAATAGGTCAAAGAGAGGCGAATATATATTATATTAGTATGATCATGTTTATCACACAAACATTTGTCCTGGGTGGGAATCGAACCCACGACCTCCAGTGTAGCAGTCAGGGCAATAAACCACTAGACCAACAAGAAAGTGGAAAAAATTAAAATAAATAGATAATAATAGTTCGCTCTAAGGCTAACAGTAGAGATACAATTGATTTTTTTTCTATAGACATAAAACGAACTTCCCTCAATTAATATTTCAGGTATTTTAAAAGCATCGCATTATATAAACGTAGTCAAACGAGAACAAAGGTTTTAATAATATCTTAGATGTAAGAGCTACTCTTTGTATAAATAACAAAAGAAATTGAATTACTTGAAGCGAAAAGAGGCGAAAGGAGAGAGTAGAGAAAACGTGGTGTCATATTACTTCTATATAGTATACCTGGTTAGAGAGTTTGTGAGAAATAATAGAGTGATGAGCAAATGCATACAACAGCAACTGTATTTAAGGTTTATGATATAAATAATTAAATCGATCCTTACCGTAAAATTCTGAATTATTTTTCCATAAGAGAGGAAATTATAAGAGGATACTATATGAAAGGACGTATAATATAGCAGCATTACACTAAAGTAACTTTGAGAGCTTATTGCACTAGAATAGCTTAACAAAAAATAAAATATAATATATCCTGGGACAACTCACACACAGTTATCTGATCCCAAGCTAAGCAGAGCTTGTGTTATGGTAACCAGACGACTGATAAACTTACTTGTATATTTCTAAATACATACATATTATAGATAAATTACACCCAGACACCAGAAAAAATGATCATGCTCATCACACAACATTTGTCCTGGGCTTGAATCGAACCCGACCTCCGGTATAGCAGTCAGGTTCACTAACCACTAGACCAACAGACCCGTCAAAAAAACTTAATCGGTACATTTTGTACGAGATTGAGATTTGTTCTAACTCATAGTATACACGAATTCATTCCGCTGTCACAGATAACTGTCAACGTGGCTCACCAGCTGTGATCGACAAGCGGTTTTACACGAGTCTAAAAAATAAAGCAAACATGACGAACTGAAAACTAGACTCGTTGGTGGGTAAACCACAGACATAGGTAGAACTATTGCAGTCATAGACGTATTTTACCGACAGGTCATATGACCGCAGTGTTACTTTCCCAAGACCATAAAGCCTCTAGAGAACTTTAGAATGTGGTAATACCTGAGGTAGGTACTGTGTGGTTGTTACCTGAAGGCTTATAGAAGGTACACTTAAATACGATTTGTTGCGAAAATACGAATAACGAAATATTTTCCGAAGAATTAACAAAAAGTATTTTAATAATCACTTGTAGCTTGTGTTTATCAAAGGAGCGACATATTCAATTTACAGAATAAAGTATTTTCAGAATTAGATGTACTTAATATTATAATTATTGTACACTATAGAATTACATCACTAAAATTAAAGACAAACAGGGTTAGGGTTTAATGGCGGTCTCGTTGCTAATAGCAATAGCTCATATCTTTGAGACAACGTTTGTCGGAAGAGATATAAATATATAGGTAGGCGACTGGTGTACTCTTGTTAATACGTACATAAAACAATTTCCAATATAACTAACCAACCTTTTCTTAAACATAAAAGTATTATGCATAGCTTATGTAATTTCATATTATATTTCTCTACTCAGTGAACTCAAAACGTATAAGAAACATATTTGAAGTCGCCTCATCTGACTGTAATATGGTAATGTACGTTTGAGTTAGTAAAGATGACAGCTTTGTTCCCCAGAGATTCTCCGTTCGTTTGATTAAAAAATAAGATGTAGGTACGTCATATACCGGTAGGTATGGTTTTATAAGTAGATCATCAGCCTAGCATTTTCCCATCTTTTTCGGCCAGTCTAATCGGATTCAATTTAGTACCAGGGTTTTATAAAAACGACTGCCTATCTGATTTTCATAACCCAGTTACCTGGGCGGCACGATACCCTTTCTCAGACTGGTCGTCAGACTTCCTAGCTTCGGACATCCGGGGCCCACACTTTAACGTGAATTTCAAAACACGGATACATATTGTATGTATGTATGTATGATGTGGTTCATATAAAACTAACTTAAATGAATGTGCTTTAGGTAAAAATTGATCGTGCTCATAGTTTCGCATTTAATACCGCTATTAATTAGTCTTCATATAAATATTCAAATAGAGCCTTAAACTTTATACTGTTCCGTAACAGAAAATTCTTCGTTCAGCATATAAATTTAGACAAGCGTTTAACAACATAAACTCGGAACATTAAATTTACAAATAAGGTCTTAGATGGTCTTCATTATCTCATGGTCTTATTTATAAATTCAATAGCTTTTTTTACCGAACACAAGAAAAATATTACGACAAAACCCATACATCTCAATAGACAAATTCATGTAAAACGAAAAGCCTGTATGGTAAAAAGCAAAGATTTCTCCATAAATACCTTTGGGACTCATGGAGAATTTACGTCATTCACTTTCAACCACATTTCCAGGGGGAACGCATGTCTGTCAGACGCAAACACTACTTATATCCTACGATGGCTCTGCCTGGCGTTATTGGAAGGTTTATTAATGTCTACCCTTTGAGAAAATGGCTCGTATTTTTTTATGTTGTTGTGTAATGTAAGGCGGAATAGAAGAAGGTAAGGTGCGTATAAATCATGGGTGATACGGCTAGAAGAAATACGTTGGTAGGTAAAGGGAAAACACTGAAGAAATTAAATAGGTTTTGTTTGAAACAATATTTCAACAAATTTTTAATCCAAATTGATTTGAAACAGGATAAAAAATCTTAACGTTTGTTACAGGTACACTATATTTGGCTTGTAAGTAATTAAAATATTGAAGAGGAGTTTTTGTTTTCCAAATATTATCACGCAAATCCACAAATTATAATAGCCATCCTTATAACTCTTATTTTGTTATGACCGACATGGCACACAATGCTCCAAAACTAATTAGACGTTTATGTACCCACCATCTAAACCCACATTGTGAAATGCAGAAAATCGTATAGAGTATTTATTTATACTTTCATATTTGACCAGGGATCCATATTTCGATAAGAGTTTAAAACGTTCTCATTTTCTGAACTTTCTGTCAGATTTTGGTACTCAGGCAAACGAATGTCATTCTACAACATTCATATGAATCATAAATCGAATCATGATAGGTGTCTAGACGGAATCGATCGCTACGGAGAGGTGCGAAACGAGTGGGAACAAAGTTGCTCCTACGGGGACGACTGGTATTACCAATTTACGAATACCATATCTACGCTGAAAATAGACTTAAAATTATAGGTTGCGTGGCAAATGATAATTTTAAAATGAAACGGATTACACACTTTGTACATGAAGAGAAATCAAAAATTAGAAGGTATTTTAACTCATAGGTTTACTGTTAAGCGCGAAATTAAATAATGTTACCTACGCAAAACAATAGTTACATAATACATCATCCAACAATATTTTTCTTTCACAAATAGCCCGCTGCGTCATAATGAAAAATATTTATGATTTTCACAGTAAAATCGAATTGTGGGCTGTGGTTTCATTAGTATAGTCATTAGCCGTTAATACGCTAATATCTCGTGGCAGAACATGCTGTTTTGTTGCAACACCTGCCAATTCTGTAGGATTATGCTATTCGCGAATTAGACCATTATTTACAATTTCAATGAAATACTATTTATTCGTCTAAAATGTCAACTTCTTTAGTATAGAGCACTGTATTTAAGTGTAGAGGAGAAGTACAATACACGTATCACAACTGTGTTTATAAATTATACAGTTTTCAATTGTAAAAGAAAAAAACTTGACACTCACAATTAATTCACATTGGCTGCCAGTATATTAAAGGAACCGGAATAGTTTCCGGAACCTTTTAAAACACCGTTCGATGTCCATTTTTATTCTCTCTTCCAATCTTATTTCCTTCAGAGAAAAGCGTCGCAGCGTTAAAATATGAAGGACATAAGTCGAGCCTTTCCAGGGACTCGAATGGCCGGGGTATGAAAAATGTCCTGTCAGAAAAGTCATTTTATACCTACTCGACCTACCCACCTACCTACCTTGGGCTATAGCTAATATCCACCCCTGTGTCTACCCAACAACGGTACACAGTGTAGGCATAATGATGTTTTCATTGTAGAGCGTATATGCCAGCCCAATTTTGTGCCCTCGTGTGCTTAGTAAGCGGTTTCTAATGACTCGCGTTATCCACATTTTAATTAAATATGTTTAGGCCTGTGTAACTTTAATCCCGATAGACTGTGTGTATATGTAGTTGTTTTTTTTAATTGATATTTTTCTTGACATCCAGATAAGTAACAAAGAAAATAATAATAATCTCTGTTTTTAAAGTATTGTAGAGATACATACATAGAACATAGAAATAGAAATAAGATTGAGTAGGTATGATCAACTATCGAGAAATAAGCAAGTTAATTCAGGCACTGCACTTTATAAACGTGAAAGTTAGGGAATGTATGTTCGTTTGTTACATTTTCACTGTTAAACGGATTATGAACATAATAAAGACACCCAAGGTTAATACATAGCGCTGCTATTATATTACCGACAGGTATTTGTATGGGAGAAGGCGTGTGCAAAAGGTTATTTCCTATTTCACGTTTAACCTAAAATTTTACATTAATCAGTGTCATCTCTACTATAGTTATTTCATATTTCTTATTAAAAAGGTCCATTTATTCATACTTAGTTGCTAAAAATACATTTTTGATGTATATTAATTGAACATAGAAATGAAACAAGATATTCTTTTACAAAAATACCCGGTCTCTATATTCACCTTTTATTTATTGAAAAGGAAATTCGATTGTTGTCTATTTTTAGATAAGGAGATGAAGGAACTGCGTCTTCCTTGATATTAATGTTATCAGTGAATCTGGAAATAATTTATTATTTTAATGGATTCTAGTTTCCTGTTAGCAAAGTTAGTGTAGTTTACTTAAGAAAGTTTTGTGACATCAAATTATAGTGATTCATGTTTGAACAAGGTATTTTTGTACAGAGTTAAATTTATTGCTTGAATTAAAATAATAATTATTATAAATCATCCCAATCAAATCTTTATTTTGCAACGTCTTGTGTCTAATTGCCGAAAATGTATAATTAAATTTAGTCTCGCCAAACCAAAGGCCAGTAAACATAACCAGATGTCCAGTGATCGTCACAAAAGAAGACGCGAAAATGGTCAGGTCAGACATGCGAAATGCTATTTATGGAAACGTTAAGGAGATATCCAGTCAAGCCAAAATTTCAATCAACTCGGCCCGCGCCTTAAGATAGGCCTGCCCTTTTCGCTCTTCCACAAAATCATTGATATCAAATAATGATTATCATTATTATTAGTTTCAAAACAAGTTCAGATAAAAATATATCTTAATTGTCAATAGGTACAAGTTATTATAAAGCCTACACAGTCTCGAAATATTTGTATATTATTATTCCATTCCCGTTTTCCAGCACAAACTTTGCTAATCAATCATTGGCTTTTAAAATACAACAATTACAATTTTCTAAGCGGCAATTTCACTTTATTCTCTTGTTCAGTTTTTGTTCTGAAAATGTCTGACGTGGGTATAATTTTCAATTAAAATTTTCCTCTTTTCATTATGATACTAGAGAAGATTTTTGGGATGTTTAAATGAGCTTATTAATATGTTAACGCGAGGAAAGTGCTAAGTTTGGTAATATTGGACAAAAAAAGTGAAATTATATTTTTTTGCCTTGTCGAATTGGTGAAAAATACTTCGATAAAGCGAATAAAACGTCGACAGAAACAGTGTTGGGAGTTCCAGATATCAGAATTCGGTTGTACCTAATAATATTTCAGTTATCCTTTTTTATTTTAAAAAATAAATTTAAACATTTTTCTAAATTTACCAATCGTTGCTTCATTTCAACTTTCATTTTTATTATAAATTTGTTAACATAGCCGGTGACGAAATACATAATTAGTAAAAACAATAACTTCCCAGATATATCGGTTCATGATAGACTGGCTACAGACGGGCAGACAACAGGGCGATAGTAATAGGATAGCCTAGTTAGGTTATTTAGTTGATCAATGTTAAATGAATAACAAGAGCCTTCAATTCAAGAGATTTTGGTCAGGATTTTTGCGTTTTATTCTAATTCAAAAACTGGTTAGAACATTATCTTAATTGGGGAATTGCAAAAAACAAAAGGTAGGCAGCACGTGACGTAATTTCTAGAATCATTTGCGATAAAAGTTAGGGTATGTAACCATTGAAAGATATCCAAGGACATGAAACCCTCTTCCATCTCTGTTCTAATCGACAGTTTTCAAAATATATAATACATTTTATATTTTGTTGTTTTTGTTACCATTTTAATTTTCTGTTCTACATAAGAGATTGGACTGTGATTAAAATCTTGAAATAAACACGAGCTAAATTGCATTTTAATTTTAAAAAGAATCCAAAGTAATTTTCTTTTATAAATCGATACTTTGATATCAAATAGCTACCTTTTTACAAGACGCCGCACACTTAACGTTCAATAATAATGCTTAGCTTTCAGTAGAGGTGTTACTCCTCCCTCCCTTGGCGAACCCTCGGAGCCTTTAAACCTTCACAATTATGAAGTGTAAGCTTATGCCTCAGTTGACTCTTTGTTATAATACGTATTTTAAGCGGCCTACCCTTTATGAAACCTGTTTTAAATAAGTTGGGTATTAAAATTCAATCTAGTGTACCTAGAGGGATTTAGGTATTTAGGGTTAACCCTAAACCCTAGGTTATAAAGATAAAATTTTGGTATAGGTTACATGTTATTATTATAATTAGCTACCAGGTTTTACACGGCGCCGGCGGTCGTTTATTACAACATTTCCTTATGTATGTAGGTACATGGACATTGTACATGATTTCACAATTATATCTACATATACAAAACGTTCATATTAATCGATCTTCAATCTACCTCATTCAAGGTTTGTCACACTCGAAGTCTAAGTCTAAGCTTGGTATTTTATCTACTCTGCCTAATAAGAGCTGATAACAATTTAAATTAGTTATGAAATCCTGCAGTTTTTTAAATAAAATTCTAAAATATCGTAAACAGATACACAGTTCAATAATCAGTTCATATTTAGATACGTCTTGCCTTACCTTTAAAACAATATTAAAGAAAAAGAAAACGTCTACAAATAATATTGACCTACAAACATAAGCCTTGATAAGACCATCGCAATTTCTTCGCGAAGTAAACAGCACAATAGCAATACGTTGATTGGTTTGCAATCGATACATCTTCGGCTGTCAGTGGCAGGACGGGGTCGTAGGAATTGCCGCCCCGATACCATAGAGAACTCAGATCTATCTTGTGTCAATGTTACAATTGTTTCTCTTATATAATCGAACTTCCGAAGGGGTTGACGTAATATGTTTTAAGGCGTTCGTCTATTGTTTTTGTGTGTGTTGTAATGTAGACATGTATATTGTATAAAACCTATATGATGTACATAATACATGTCAGGTTTAAGTAAAATTGTGCTGAAACATTTATTTTTCCATTCGAAGCCGTGAAGGATAATTGCTTTTTCAAATTTCAAAAACAGAACAGGCTTAAATAATTAATCTGCGACGATTGTGGCAAATATGTGGTTGTCGGAGTTTTAAATTTATTGGTATGATAAAAATAAACTGTACTTCAAATAATACCAGACTAATGACATCTCAAAAGATTTTATTTCAAGCAAAAAAGCGGATTTTACAATTTTAATATTTTTCTCAGAACAATTGAAACTAAGAAGAATTTTAACTAAAGGTTTGTTTAAAATATTCTCGGCTTAGCCTCTTAACCTGTCGCGACTTTGCCTGCGTTATTATGCTAATCCAGCTGAGAAATGTTTAAATCTAGGGCAAAGAAGACAAGGATTACATAAAATATGTTTTGTTGAAGTTTGTTATTTGACGTCTCAATTGTCAAGACCTTTTTAATATCTAAAAGTATCAGTTAGGATAAAGGGAATATTTAATTGTTATAATTGTATTTAGTTGTTTGAAATTTATTTAAATGTAAATTGAATTACTTGTGTGAATTATTTTGGGTTCGATCTAAAGTTTATCGAACAATGGTTCTTACTGAAGTATACTTATCTTTTTTGTTTATATGGTTTATATAGGGAAGAAAATATCCTTAATACTTTCTTCCTTCTTAGTTATACTTACTTTGATACAATAAAAGAAATAAGATTGGACGTGAAAATGGAAATGAAAAACGAAAATACATTTCCCATTTTTCAATAAACTTTTGATTCCTTACAGAAATATCCCAGAGAGAGACAAAGCCGAAACAATACGCAATACGCGAATGTACTTAGCAACAGTCTTTGAAGTCACCCACATTACAAAGTTACGAGTCTTATACAAAAGTCGTTCGCGCGAGATCGAATGTTGGCCCTCAGACGTTCAAACGTTTGGCTCAAACAACATTTTTTTTGTTTGATTCAAACTTTTTTGTAGACACTTTGGTTTGGCGTGTTTAAGTTGTTTTATATGAATGATGAATTATTTTTAACAGTTCAATTAACCTGATCCCAAGCTTTAATCGCATCATTGTACTTGTTGTGTTGCATATTTTGTAGCTCGCGATTGCATAGTTTTTCCGTAGGATCTTTAAAAATGGGGCCAACAACGTGTTGTGAAAATGTAATCACCTAGTAAGCAGCATAGGGCTTTCTCTCTTTCGCAACTGCGATAGCATAATTTGTATAGGTAATGGACGTAGCTTCTTTTGCCCAGCTGTAAAAAACATAAGGGTAGATAAAAAACACGTGGTAGGCAACAAAGACACTTAAGTCAAACTAGTTTGATTATGTTTGAGACCTTAAATATCAAATCCCATCAGTGTTCCATTTATTACGTTTGAAATTGAACACGGCGCTCATTTGTTTTCATCTCTATTGTTTTATCACTTTGTTTACGAAGTTGCGCGGCTCTATCAAGTAAGCTAATATGACCGTGTAAGGTTTTGAAGCTTCAGCAAGTCTTATGTAAGTAATTTACTTAGTGCCCTGTAGCAAGATTCTTCTGAATCGTTTACGTTTATCGAGGTTAAATAGCTTCATAGTAGACGTCTGTTCTCCCTTGTACATGTTTTCTATTGTTCTGTTTTCGAGTTTTGTACCTATGCATAAAATATTGAATATATATATACATATAGGTACATGGCAAAACAACGGCTAACCCAGGAAACGTTGATTGCAATATAAATTATTTCTTGGGAATATCTGATAAAGAAAAAACATTACATAAAGAAAAATAAGTTGTCCGATTCTCATATCTACCAAAAACTCACACAAAATTTCATAAGAATCGATTAAGCCGTTTCGGAGGAATTGTGAGGATTGATCGATATTGAAATAGTATTTTTCATCTCCCATTGAGACGTAAACTTAGGTACTGTGTATGTTTATCGATATGTATCTCGAATAAAACGAACTTCTTAACTTCTTGTGTTGAGGAAACTTGCCTTGCAAGATAGGTATAGGTAGGATAAGTATATACATACAAGGATACATTGCTCGCTTCTCAAGAATACCAAACCCCACACCCACAGGTATAAGCTAAAAAAACTTTCACAAAATGACTATTTCTAGAAAGTACTATTCCTTCGATACAACAAGAAATTACAAAAAAATGAGGTTCGAATTAAGTATTGCGAGAATTCCGTCGGCTTTGCCGTTGATTTCAGGGTAAAAATCAAATATCACGCAAAGCCCACAAAAAATGCTTAAAAGCAAAATGGTTTTCCAGCAATCGTTTGGAATAATACCATTTTTCCGCCAACACCGCAGTACGGGCAAAAAATCATTTCTGCATAAATTACAAAGGGTTAATCATTTTCAGGCTGCGAATTTCTGGGCAAAACAGTAAGCTGCGATATCATAATTCCGTCCGTTTTTGTTGGCTGATTGTGTAATCATAGACTGTAGTTAAATATGTTTAAACCAATACATGTTAGGTTGTCGTGGTGGTCTTTCTTTGGAAAAGTACCAATGTGTTTTTTTCAAAGTTATATGTAGTTGAAAATATGATTTAATTTACCTACATAGTGCCAGACCATTACGAAGTCCAGAAGATATTTCATACGAATGATATTCAGGTTCTATTTCAAATTGGCTCACTAAAGCGTCCAGTTGTGGAATTCTTTGGTTCATCGCCTGTGGCTTGCTAGCTATCGAATAGAAATTCTTTGGCTCTTGACCTCAATTTGCTAGAAATTTAAATAAATAGGTAGGTACTGTTTGAATTCTGAATTAAACCCGTTTCGGTAATATCGTAGTTCTTAATAATTTTAAGAAGAATTCAGTTCTTTTAAAATAAAAAAGTAATTCTCCAGTTTTTCGCACCACCCTTCTTCCATCACTTTCAATCAAATAAGACAATAATATCCAAAATTATTATTTTTAGTCATATCTTATTAAAATAACACAATTCACATAATTTAAAAAAAGAATAAGAAATAAAATATACAAGGCATCGTTATAAAATCTTTCAACAATACTCGCTCGGGGCTAGTAAAGTCGCCTCTAGAAATAGGTCAGGCACAATGTCCACGCAGTGACCGGAAATTGTGCCTCTTACCCACACGATACATGCTACTTAGATGCCCATGTAGTTATAGAGGACCCTTGGACCAGGCGCATTTCTTTAAGCGATTATTTTTTCATTCATATATGAGACTAGCTGTTGCCCGCGACTTCGTGCCCGTATGTAGAAGATATAAGTTATGATTTAGGTATACCTGCCCGGTTGTGTTCACATTTTCCATTGTATCTTAGCTACTATTAGTCGCAGCGTGATGGTTTAAAGCCTTCCTCGATGAATGGTCTATTCAACACAAAACGATTTTTTCAATTTGGACCAGTAGTTCCTGAGATTAGCGCGTTCAAACAAACAAACAAACTCTTCAGCTTTATATATTAGTATAGATTACTTGATTAATATAATGATTTACTATTTAGAAAAGTATAGTATAGTAAAATTGAGTACACTAGAAATTGTTTAAGATCGGATTTGCTCAAATAGCATTTTTTCTATAGCAACTTACTTGGCTCAACTTTGTCACATTTATATTTTTGCGATTAAATCATTTAACATCAATTTGGAACTTTCTACTTTGAATCCAACACGGCGATAATCGATATAAAGTAAAAAAAATGTATTAATAAGATATCAATGGTATTCACTTACTTATTATTATGGTAACCTGAATGAACAGAAATTTTACTAAACGGTTTTGTTCCACGACAAAATGGCTTTTACATATCAGACTTTGATGCAATTTTTGCTTTACTATGTTACTAGACGTACCAGGGAAGAGCAACTTGAGACAAAACTCAAGGAAATCTAAAACAATTTAGAGATAAGGAGTAAGGCATAAATAGCGAAGTGCTTGGATCTCTGCCTGCTTGCTCGCGGCAGAAGGCCAACAATTCTGTTACACGTTTATTTTAGTATATTCATTGCTTGGGAAATTGTATAACGCCTCGAAGTAAACTTAAAATACTTTGAATTCAGGAGATGTTTCAAAATTATGCAAGTTAATTATTTTAAAATTTGTACTGAAACCAGTTTCTACTTCAGTTCGTTGCCTATTTATTACATTATGCGTATTTCATTTCCAATGACCGTCCATCATCACCAAAGGGACAATTTCAAACAAAAAAGAAAACACCGCAAAACACAAAAACAATCTTTGTAAAACCGCAAAAAGGTGAATTTCAAAGCAACCCTTTACGATACAATTCTGGCGAAAAACAAAACCGAGTCCTTCCTCACTAAGGGAATGACACCACTTCCGAAATTAGCATTGAAATTGTGGAAAAGAGATGTCGCTCTACATTTTGTAGAGCCCTGTCACGTTTCCACACAGACAATAGATATTACGAAGACGTAGCGGCTTTCTGGTCTCCTTTTTCCCTTCCCTTTGGAACCAGTCAAAAGTTTCATATGATTGCAAGAAAGTTTGTATAGGTCCTTAAGTGCTAAACCCATATTGAAGTACGAGAGAATTTCAAATGATCCTTAACAGAGTTATTACTTTCGCAATCAACTCCATGTGGAAAGAAAATTAGCTTTCGAACTTTAAAGTATTGATAAATATTTATTTGTAGATATTTTCTGAGCTAGAAAAGAACAACGAAAAATTTTCATTGTGTTTTGAATATCTACTAATAACGTTCAAAGACCATGATATATTTCTATTCGTAATTTAAAACTAAAGAATTTTTATGTTTGATTAACCAAAATTAATGCCGATAAATGTAACTTTTGGAAACTTAAATAAAAATACAAGAGTGGATGCGACTTCTTTTGAGAATTAATGATCTTTTAATTCCTAAACATAAAAAGAAAATAACAAACCATTCACAAGAACATTATATTATATACTTTTTTCATAATATTAATGTTTTTAGCTTGCTCTACTATTTTCTGCCCAGTCTGGTCTGTATGTAATAATTTCTCGTTATTTTTGGGTCCGCCGCACCCGCAAATGGGCCGTGGCTCCCTACAACGGAATATCAATGTTCTCTTCAATTTTGCAAACTCACTTTTCCAATGGAAATTGTCCTTGGAGTTTAACAATATATAAGCAATACTTTTTATTTTATTTGTGGCCGGAGTAATCGTTATTTGGTTTTTGTTAGGTAATGACAGCATCAAATTTGTTGTAACAACTTTTGAACCTTTCAAATTGTGTATCACTTATTATGATTGACTGTAGTTTGAAATTTTGAGGTTATTGTACGCCATTTTTGATAGCTGGAGTAAGTAGGTACTACAGACATCAATTTAAAAGCCGTCATGTTCGGCATATTTCTGAATGACAAAAATATTTATCATCCGAAAATCCAAAACATTTTAACTCTAATTCCCTAAATAACATTCAATACCAGCTTCTCAATTATGCAGTCAAATATTCGCAACTAAAACGCAACGCTACAAAGGTGACCACACAAAAAGCTGCTCTCATTAATGCTGAGTTCTCTAATTCAGAGCCTGTACTATGAACTTCTATACAAAGTCTATCGGCATTGTGGAAAAGAGAGCACGATACGAGGAGTAGTACCCCGTCTCGTACCCGCAAAAGCGACAGTGCTTGATGTGAGTGGTCGTAGTAGGGGTTGCTGATCTGCTGAAACATGCCAGTGAATAGTTAAACACAGCGGGCCTCGGATTTGGCAAACATTCAGTTGCGATCCACGCGGCATTGATGAGGCCCGACTTAACGCTCCTGAATTAATAATTACGGATACCCGATAAGCCAGTTTTAATGGACCCTGTGGAATCCAGCGGTTTAGTTACTTTGAATAGATTTTAGGTATCGATTGCTGTCGCTTTGAAACTTTAAGCTGATTAAGAATTAGATTGGAGTTCCGTTTTGGCCCATGGTTATCTTTTTTTTTTTAAGAAATTCTATTTCATTTCTTTTCAAAACATATTTTTTTTACTATTTTAAAACCTTCTACGTCAAATATATCATACCTAAAAATTCTGTTTATTTCCTCGTCTCCAAAAAGTCACTGGCATGCATTTCAATCTGCTGGAAATTCTTTTGATAATATTTCAACGTCAGATTTGCTTGCTATGTCGTGAAACCTAAGCCGTGCTTACGAAAATCCAAAACATTTTCGCCCGAATTGCGTGGCATGTGACATAGCTCAACGTATACATAAGTTGATATAGAACATGTTTTCCGTAACATTTTTCGTGTAACTTGGTACGTGAGAGCTTTCTTGACGTCTTCGGCTCAGATGAGAAGCAATCAAATTATGGTGTGATGGGTAGAAGTTGTAATGACAAAGTAAGTCCATGTCGTTGATTGAAGTAGCATAAAACCTTTATCTGTCTCGAGTTGATATCGTATACATTTATTTGGGTATCTTGTGCTTGAATGGTTGCCATACAAGGATACATTCCTTAGGACAGTCGGTTTTTAAATAAATTGTATGTATTGACTGTTTAAGGTTTATATCTCACCCTTTCCGCGTGATAATCTAAAGATAATATGTTATGATTGCCTTGAGGTTCTGTAAAAGGGTCGCTATACATGTGTTTTTTTTCCACACGTAGGCTTCAAATCGGGAAATTGCACGTAGGGTGGCTTTGGGATGCTGTGAGTCAAGCCATCCCAACTCTGTCCAGAAGCACAAATAATGCATTAGGTTTCAGCAAGTACGAATAGGCCTGTAGTTCATAAAAGCATTTAATACCTTTTTGTATAAAAAAAGATTTGTCCAGCTGTGACACTTAAATAGATTAATATTATCAGAAACAGTAACACAAGCTTGATGAAAGGAGTCTGGTTATAATCCACTAGCTGTTGCCCGCGACTTCGTCCCCGTGGGTAGAAGATATAAGTTATGATTTATACCTGCCCTGTTTTTTTCACATTTTCCATTGTATCTTCGCTCCTATTAGTCGTAGCGTGATGGTTTATAGCCTAAAGCCTTCCTCGATGAAAGGTCTATTCAAAACAAAAAGAATTTTTCAATTTGGACCTGAAAGTAGCGCGTTCAAACAAACAAACAAACAAACTCTTCAGCTTTATATATTAGTAAGTAAGTAAGTATAGATTGTCGCAGAACCCAAAAAAACTACGAACTAAACATCGAACTAGTTTTAACTCAAGCAAAAAAACTTCTCTGTACGAAAAAGACAAACGGTTTGGATTAGAGATAAAACCTAAACATAAATTAACAAAAGCCCTGTAGAAAATACACTGACAAATACAGCTGCACTCCCCGTGCCAAGTTCCGTACGTGTGGGGAATTAGTCTCATGATTGCGTCTCGTGTTCGTCCTAAATCAGGAACACCGATGCGAAAGGCTTATTTGAATTTTGTTTATCGTGTAAAGGGGAAAGAATGCATAAATTGAGATTGTGACAAAAAATATAGTTAGTAGATGTATTGTGATACGCTACTAATGTTATGAACGTGAAAGCAATATTTTACACAGAAGTCACTAAAAGGATTTAGACGATTTTTTTAACATATTTAGTTTATAACCTGGATTATCATAAAAGACAGTTTTTTATCACGATTTTAAATCATTTTCGCTTGTAGCGGGCGGATCCGCGGGTAGCTTAGTGCATAATAGAGTCCAAAAGTAATTTCCAATAAGATTCTTATTTCTTTATGGAGTTGTGAAAAAAGTCTATAGGTTATAAAAAATAATAAATACCATTACTAATAAATTCTGTGAACATAATGTGACTAATGTACAAAAGCATGTACATTATGTACCAGAAATAATTTAATGCTTCATGACTGACATGATTGCGTACATTAAACCATTTTCAATATCAAGCTTAATTTAGAGCTTCTAAACAATTTTAATGGCACGCATAATTAACAATTATTAGACTCTATTATTTTAGCTATATTCTTATTATTTGTCATCAAATCAAGCTCAATTATGTGAAAATTAATAATAACGGCTTTGTACGTCATGTTACGACCGCATGTGAATCCAATTACATTAATCGCTAAATAATGGGTTGTTACGCATAATAACACTAAATGTTTCTAATATCCACATTTACTTTACTTCAAAATAAATTTAAATGGTCTTCTATTCATGTTGAAATATAAATATATAATTATTATTCGATTTATTCAAGCATATTTTACACCAACTGCGTACCTTCTTTAACAGATATTTAATTAAAGGAAAAATGATAGGATTCTTAACCAGAAATAAATGAATAGATATTACAAGCCTACCTCGTCTTAAAGTAAAGTGAGTCAAGTTGTAGGAGCGAGATAGTGCACTGTATAGAGTAGAACAGCATTATGATATGGATAACCTTTAAAAAAACAAATGTTTTCACTAATTCTTAGACCAGTAGAGCTACTAAATATTCGTAAAAAATAAAAATAAAATCGTCTTAAAGTTTCTCCGGTGTTTGCTACTAACATAGTGACACGAGAGTTTCATGTATAGATAGAGACTCCAAATTATTTTTCGTCTATTTTTCAGCACGACTAAAACAAATGTTGTCGAAAAAAACTAAATTGGAAATGCAATACAAATTGGAAGTTGGGAATAAAAACACAATGCAAGTACCGTGTGGTAGCCCAGTGGATTATTAATGGCTACAATCGGTCAACGCATGCAACAAAATATGCTAGAAATATGAAATATTTTCATGTTCTAAGCTGGGTAGTTATTAAAAAACGCAATTTACAAATTAACTTTTGTTAGATGCAGATAATAAAAATTAGAATAATTTATTGGCAGTCAATAATTATAAAAATAAATAAATAGTTTTTATTTTATTAATTTATCAATCAACGAAAAAACTGGCAATATGATAGCCTTAAATCAGGAATAAACTATACTAATAGCTTTATTTTAAGATTCAGATAAAATTTCGAATGCTTCAAGTAATTTGTCAGTATAATCGTAAGCTGGTTGGTCGTTCTTCACAATCCATGTAGATCCACTCTTCCCTTCACTGATTGCTTCCAAAATACCTGCCACAGCTGATTCCACCCTGTAATCGTATAAATAAATAATTAACAATAAAAAGTGTTAATATTTAATAGGAGCGACAATTTTTGACCTTTTTAACTTATTTAAGTGACTTAGAATTGACATGACACACGTCATTCAGTTTATTTATATAATGTATTGTATTGTAGTCAAAGGTTGTAAATTGGTTCATCATCATCATCATCAGCCTATCGCAGTCCACTGCTGGACATAGGCCTCTCCAAGTGCACGTAAATTGGTTGCAATATTGAATATTATGGACCTTTTTGATATAACACAAACATAATTATTTCTATTCTGAATAACTTTTCTGCAAAGAGAGGCATATAAAACGTTTTGTTAACTATTTTGTGTTTTAGTAATGTCTACTCTTTGAAGTATGTTTTGTTCAAATTGTATTTGTAAAGCATAAACTGAAATAAACACACTTAGTTTTGTATAACTTTACAGAAAGTTTTATGCCGGTAAAGGTCTGAGCAAAAAGCATTATTTCAGAAAGTAAATGACTTTTAATGGAGGAACTACAAAACTGTAACGAAATTGTTCGGAGTTTCATAAAACAGATGCATGCAGTTACATTTTTATATCAATTAATGGTAGTATGCATTTTCAGTTTTCAAATTTGCTTCAGTAAATATTACTTTCTTCATGACTAAATTTTCTAAAGCAAAGCCTCTGTACATGGGCATAATCCCTACATTATAAATCGGTGGACCGTGATAAGTAGTTTAAGACAGAAATGTTTTTTTTTAAGATAATTGAAGCAGATTTGATTGTTTAAAATTATAATTATCAGCTCTACTAGTCTTTGTTAAGTTGTATCATCTTCAACTAACAAAATACATTTTAAAAGCCCGCCCCTCCCAACTTTTATGATCATACTCTAAAGTTGCATCCAAAACAACATCTCCAAAGATTCCTGATTGCCTGGTACCAAACTATCTCATCAAACTTCGTTCGCATCTTACCTCTGCCTCACGGGGACTCTTGATGCGACGGTCCCAGTTGAATCTTTATCAAAGTTCTCCAAGTTGTTCCTGTTTAGGATAGCCGTGTCTGTTGGACCGAGGCACACTGTGATAACTCGTACTTTGTTTTGTGCAACTTTGCTCTGTGTCTGAAAACAAATTAAATGATCGCGGTCAATTTACTTGGATTTTCTAGAATTATTTTTATATTTTCAGGTTCTTAAACTGTTCTGAGGTGAGGTGTTAGGCGTTCCATAAACACGAAATCTCAATATAATACGTCTTTTGATAAAGCATCTATTAAAGAAGAATTTGGTGTAAAGAAGAATCATTTTTGTTTCGATTTCACTCAGTGATTAACAAGCCCTTGATATAAATAAGGAGATTCTCTAGGAGCTAGACAAACTTGCCACAATAATTTAATAGCTTACCCCCATAGCTATACTAAACTGCAAGACAGCGGTCTTGGTGGCCGCATAAACAGGTAGGTGGCTGCCAAGGTTGAGAGCCAACAGCGATGATATGTTGATGATAGTGCCGCCATTACCGCCTTTATTGGCGTCCATTATGTCTAGAGCCTTCATTGTACTGGACACTGTCGCTGACTGGAAGGTAGTAAAGTTTATGTTAGACGACAATGTTATGTTTTTTATTGAGACGGGATATTTTATGAGTAAATAATAAAGCCGGGACGGGTTTATGATGAAATATAATGGGTACCTCTTCACGGTTTCTGCTTTGGACGTTCAAATCTTGGTTAATTGTTGTTCATTTGACATAATTAGTTGATAGCTTTTCCTAGTAATTTATATTGTTCTACAAAAGTAACTTATGAAAACTTGTTATGAAGATCACAACAGAACTGTTTATAACTCCAAAACCAAGTCCCAAAACAATACCAGAAGCAATTCCACTCCAGCAAAAGTATCTAAACGGGTTTTATGTTACACTAAATATTCTTGATGCTTGCGAATGTGTTTTGCACGAGGATATTAAACACGGACCGCATTTCGTGTCCAATCAAATCAAATGCGGACGTTAAGCGTTACTCACGCAAGAGCTCATAGCTCACAAATTTGATATCGACCAACCGCTAGTGTGTTTGTTCGTCGACACTCAGAACCGCGCCATTGTTTATTGCATCGTCGAGTTTTCGAAGCGACACTGGCAGTATCTAGTCTAAATTGCTTTCTTTAGTGGAATTTTAATTTTGCTACTTTTAACAATGAAATAGTAAGAGAAGAATAAATAAAAACAATATTATTTTAAATTGGTTGGTTTTCTGGTATTATTTGTGAAGATCCAGAATTCGAGGGTAAGGATATTTTTCTCTACTTATTAGATTGAGTTAGAACGTTCGAATAGACTGAAAGAGCGAAAAAAACAGATGGCTAGGGAATATTTTTGAAAGGACTGGAAGATCGAGATGAAGAACTCTCAGAAAAGATAGCATTCGTCATGAAAAGCATCATTCAGCTGACCTCCACTGTTCGGAATCAAGAATAGCTTCTATACCAGTTGCATCTCAGAAAATAGCAAACTTCTAATACTTACAAAATTAATATCAACCATCCGCTTATAAGTTTTTTCGTCCACAGTCAGAACCGCCGCGTTGTTGATAACCCCATCAAGTCTTCGATACTTGTCCACAACTTGTTTGTAAGCGGCTGCCAGTTGGGCGTCGTCAGCTATGTCGCATTTTATGAACTTCGCTCTCAAAGCCCCGAACTTGTTTAGCAGTTCCAACTCCAGCGCAGAGCCTTCACGGTCCGCCACGTCGAGGAAGGCGACATGCTGTAATGAGGTTACAGGAAAAGGAGTAAATATTAGATACTGTTTTAAACACCAAGAATAATGAAATCACAGTCATGATTTAGGGTTATTTACCGAAAGGCGGAAAACTGAAGCTACTAACTGAGAGTCTGTTTTTAACCTTTAGGTATCTGTCCGTCAATCCGACTGTAGGCTTATCCGTCTGTCTGTCTATCTGAGGGTCTATCTGTCAAACCCTGAGAGTTGCGAGACCGACTCGCATTTTACCGCTTTCTTTGTCAATAATTTGGCCCTAATGCCGCAATATGCTTCAGGCCATCATCCAAATCTGAATCAATATATCACCAGTAGGAATATAGTTAAATTTATTTTAAGCGACTGATGCTAACGATTGTTGTTTTATGTATTTTAATCTTAAATCTGAAATGAAATGTTAAGCTATCATTCAGAAACAATTACGATACAATACTTTTATAAAACAATTCAATTTCAACAAAGTATAATATTATATTGTTACAACAGTTTTGAAAATCAACCTCAGTAACAGCTGTTGTTAGAAAACAAAATGCAACATTTGTTAATTAAGGAAGGTATACGCTTCGCCGTCGCATTTGTTTTCAACAGGATAACAATGCTGTGTTTTCAAACTATTTTGTTTATAAACTGTATTTCAGTTGTAAAACTGTTCTTGTTAAGGTCTGATTCGGTTACAGTTTATTGTTTAAAATGTTTCTCTTTGATATGTTGTAGAATATTGTTTTGCTTTATAACACACGTCTGTTGTGTAAATGGTATTCGTTATTGAAGTGTTGTTTGTTCAATTTTAAAGTAAATTCTAAACGGTGTTTTTTTTGTGATAGCTGGTTTAAAGAAAATACATGATCATGAAATGTCGTTAATAAACGATACGAAAAATTTAAGATCATCTGATTGATATGGTAATGGAGAGCCAGTATTTTGTTTCGAATTACTTTTATCTACTTTTTTTGTTTTAATTATCTACTTAGTGGGCTACTTACAATGGATTAATACACTTCATATCGAAGTCCCTTACCTAAAAGGTTAAAAACTTAACCTTATCACAGTCTGTCCGTACGTGTAAAAAGGAGAGTCTAGGTTAAGCAACGATTTTCCCGGTCATAAATATGTTGAGTGTTTGGTCAATTTCTTTTGCACTTCACCATTCTTTATTCAAATATGGCCCCAAATATGTTTATTATCAAAATTTGTCCAAAATATGCTTGGTCATGATGTAGGAGTATGTGTGTGTATACTTGTAGTATATGTATGTACCTACGTCATCAATCTTTTTGTTATCAATAGAGGTGTGTTTATAATAATGTGAAAGTTGTTATCAACGTGGTTCACAGTCAGATTGACGTAATTATTAATCGGGTTAGCTGGATAGTAATTAGTAATTATTTTTTATTGCTTGTTGTAATGATAATTAAGATTTTAACCAGATTTACTTTTTTCAAATCAATAATTTTTCCGTTAACGACAAAAAAGATTTCATCATCATCAGCCTTGTGTAACTCACTAAAAGATACTAGTGCTCTTTATGTTTCTATAAAGACCTTGTGGTTTTCCAAAATCTGCGTGATCTGGAGACTACAACATAATCATAGGAAACCATACACACAGATCAAGGGATTCCCTTATAAGGGCTCCGTACCCAAAGGGTAAAAATAGAACCGGTTCCAACTCCCAAATTTATTTCTCATCCACCCGTCTTGTTTTTTTACTCCATTTGTACGAGACCCTCAGTGTCGCTTATCCGACTCGCACTTGACGACTTTTATAATTCATCATCCTAGCCTTTTCCCAACTATGTTGGGGTCGGCTTCCAGGCTAACCAGATTCTGCTAAGTACCAGTGTTTTACAAGGAGCGACTGCCTATATTGCCGCAGTTCTATTTGTATCCCATAATTTCGAAAGTCATCGTGTTAGCTACACTATTCAGTGTAATCTACGTTATCATGATTAGATGTACCTAGATAAAGAGTACATGTGTTGCTATAGCACTATATTACTTCTTATTCAACGTACACTTCACAATTATCTACTCAATTTTGTTATAGTTTGTTTACCATTTATTCCAGATAAGAAACAAAAGAATGATTCGACATATAAAAATTATTCACTTCATTTTGGAAGTGATAAACATAGTTTGAATTTTTTTTGTCCAATGGAATTGTACTTGAAATTTTGCTCTTTCAAGAACAATTTAATAATGAAATGGTTGTCAGTGCTTTATACACCTGAGATTTGGTGAAACAAATGACAACGTACAATAAGAAAAATAGCTTTATATTTACTACGAAAACGCATCTTTGAGTAGTACTGAAGTAAAACAAAAACACATTTCATTTCGACTAATAAATTGAAAAGAAATGAGTGAACACTTGCATAATATATTTTCAGATTTCATCTCATAACCTACCCTAGCATTTTCAGCGAGCAAAGCCCTCACGATCCCAGCACCGACGCCGGCCGCACCCCCAGTCACCAAAAACACTTTATCTTCCACACACAAATACCGCTTCACCAACTTCGCAGCCATTTTAAAACACAATTAATTCATACTAGATAATACTATTCACACTAAAGTCGTTGGCGTACTGATCAAAACAATGTGCTTTATCGAACTAATTTCTTTACTGATAGGAGAATTATCAGTGTGATAAGAAACGCGAATCGGAATTGAAAACGGATTTTTATTGCGGTGTCGTAATTGTATTTGTGATCATCTTCGGTTTGGATTAAGAATTTGAGATAGTATCTTATCGTAGTTTACTTACGGCTATAGATATTTATTAAACGATCGTTTGGACTGGAGATTGTTTTCGTGAGTTTCTTCGTCTTGATTTCAGAACATCTTGAGGTTATCGCTGCAGCTAAATTTATTACAAAGCATAATTATCGGGTGTTTCTTCTTTATTCTCTGATTTTACTTCTTTATTGTTATTAAATGGCATTTACATATAGGTTCGATAGTACGTATATTTTATGCTGTCACCTAAAAATAAACAACACCTCATTAGGGGTTTGCAACTTTCCTTATTTTCCATAATAAAATATAAAATCTCCGTGATAAAACCTTGTTCACATTTTGGAATGTTCTCTTGAAATTCCTTCGGCGTTCTTGAAAAGGCTATATCATTCTCTCGTTAGTACTTCAGGGTGCTCCCTATGGCGGCTCATTTCGACTCGAGGGGTTGACGCGGCGAAGCGGCTAAAGCGCCGTCAAGAGCTGCAACCATTGACTACGCAACAATAACGCCTAATAGCAGGCCAGTTTTAACGACGCTTTTTGAGCCTTTTCGTTCAAAATTGGAAGTGAACCTGAGAATTTTGGCAAGTGTTGAGAATTTACATTTCGAACGCCTCTTCATGTTTTTTGATCAATTTTAAGACGTTACCTTATGTATGATTAGTATTTTTATGTCATAAAACAAAAACAAGTCATACAAAACAGTCTTAGGTTCACGTCAGAATTTAATCCTAACATATTGCAAGTTGTAATGATTTCAGATAAAATTCATGATTTATCAAATCAATCGAAAAAGTAATGTAAAATTATTTACTCACATACGATATGAAACATATACGTATGATCAAAGGCAACTAGGGAGTAAGAGGTATTTCAATAAGTAAATTGACGCAGAGAGATGAGTTTCTACCCTTAAAACGCCTGAAGGTCTGCACAAGGTATTTAATGTGAATACATACGTAGATCATAAGTAAACTGTAATTTACTTTGATTGTATTTTGCATATTTATATACAGATAGTAGTTGTTGCTCGCAATTCATTAGCTTACTACTACATTCCGGCACTGGTGTTTATAACGCAAACTCCTTAATCCTTTTAAATAAGTCCAATAGTTTTAAAAGACAGAAGTATTTTTATAATTGATTTACAATGTACAGAATTGACCTTTTTAATTTTTTACTAAGATGTATAAGATGAATATGCATTTAGGGTGGACACTTAATAGAGCGTGACTTTTTCCTGTCATCTTCAGACGAATAAAACGAAATGTATTTTCTTAAAATTTCATTTATTTTAATTGACTTAAACGAATGTAAAAATCTAGGTAAAGGGACAAATTTACTTTTTTTTTCTTTTATTTCTACTTAGTAATCCTATTTCCGCAGTAACGTTACAAAGTTGGAATCCTCATCACATTTTTATTTCCCCGCATTTAAGCCTCGCATTCCATTTTTATTTTAATTATTTCTGGCTCGTACGTTTCCTCTTTATTACCATGTGATGTGAAAAACTCGCGAAATAATAATGCTGGAACAAAAGCGGGTGTTTTCAAGGGAATGTCATCAACTCGGCTGCTAGACTAGGCGAGTTGCACAAGAGCTGGTTGACACGTACCAGTGAGCCTGCCACCTCTACAAGTAACATTATTGCAGTCGTGAAAGCGTGACAGCGCTATACACACTGTAGAGCAGCATCTCTTTCCCACAACTACAATGTTGTTATGTTTACAGGTAGTGGTTGGTTTCTAGTACTGGCGTATAGTACGCATTTTGTATTCGTATTGAAAGAAAAATGTACGTCCGGGGTCGTCGTGAAATGAATGAAAATGTGGCGAGTCGCGTTTTTATCGACGGACTCTGGATATAAATGGTGTTGCGTTTGGTTTTCAGTTCAACTTACACATTCGATTTGAAATTTAATATATGACTATAGAAAGATACATAAAAATACCTAGCACGTAAAGTGCATTTATAAACTAATAAAATCTCCTAGTACGTAGAGGCCTAAACTTTTGTCTCTCCCCAACCAAAAACTGTTTGTTACAAACTAAGTAACTACTCCCCATGAACAAAAAAAATCATTATTCCGTAATAGCTTTTTTACTTTTTATCCTCTTATTGAGTTTTCACCTAAAATATCATAATACTACACCAATGTAACAATAAAAATGGGACAAACCCATAAAGTTTTTATGCCAGTGAAAAAATCATTGCAGATATACAGGGACCAAGTTACGACCCAAAACTAGTGAAATAATAAATTCAACTAGTACCAACTGGCACTCAGTCATAAATCCAACATTTTTAGAACCCACTGTATGGATAACGACTCGTAAATCTTTAGAACAAATCCCTCAAGAGTTGATTCATATAGTTATCTTTCTTTATGTGTGCCACCTTGGGTGTACTAAATTCTGTCTAAAAATTACATTTAGTTGCTCGCAGCTAGTTTTCGTATGTATTATAGGTGTTTCTCTCAGGATTCGCATTTTACTTTACAACTATTCTTAAAGCTGTATTATAAATACAAAAATTAAATTAAAGTTTTTGTCGGCTCATAGCAAATGTTTTTGCCACACATTGTACTGAACCCAATGTTTCAAAACTTTAACATCAAGATCTACCAACAATGTGTTCTACTTCTGAAGTTTAAAAAACTTTACCACTCGGCACTCGAAGCGTTCAGCTACTGTCCATTACACTTTAAAACTAAGTGCTAAGAGAAAAAAAATACTCGAAAATAGAAACTAAGTACAGTTGTTGAAAAAAAGCGTTTCAACGAGGCACAAGTCAAACAAAGCTGGCGAGGTCTGCGGGTGTCCGCACAAACAAATCTCATAGCTCGCAACGCGTAGGGTTGACAATGGAACCAAAAACGAAATTTAATCTTTTTGGCATGAAAATATTTCAAGTACATACTTGGAAATGAGGTCGCATTAAGCTGTACAATAGAATGTCCATGCTTTTACAAATGCCATGAGCTACCTTACATTTTATAAAGTTTAGACGTTAGGAACGACAGCTGACAGAAAACTCATTAATCTATCGAAAAATGGTTGGAATTTTGTATTATCCTGTTTACTCATTCAGCTGATAAAGTGGATATCACCAGATGGATTCACAAGAAAAGTTCACGAAATGGGCAAAGTCACGAACAAGATCAAGCAGATAGTAAAATCTAAAAAGCGTTAATAATAAGCTCGGGAACTGAAATGTCTTGAAACTTCCCAACCCTATTCAGGGTGAAAGGCCGCCTTTGTCCTTGCCGAAGTGAGATACGCAAATACAAAAACGCAACACTCCGTAAAATGCCTTGGGATTCCCGACTTTACGTGTGCAGATAAAGAAAACAAATACACTGAAAAGAATTTGAGGAAAAGGCTTTGTAAAGTTTTCGGTGAGAGAATTTGGGATACCTCGGGCTTTGGGATTTCTTTTACATTTTATTACTATTTGATGTAATTTCAATGTATGGTCCCAAACTTTTCCTCATTGTTGGACAAATTATAACGGGTACACCAAAACCAAATGTACAGATGTTGTGATTTTCTGCTACCCTAAAACCGTCACAGAATAATTCGCTACCCTAAAATCTTTACCAAAACTATTTCACCAAACTGTTTAGCAATAAAAACCAGGCAATATTGCCACTATAAAATTAACCTACTGCATTTCAGCAGGAACTTCTCCAAGAGTATTAAATACACTGCAACCCCAGCGCAATAGTGCGGCCGGTTGCCGCTGTGGCATGTAATTTACACTCCGCTCTTCAGACTGCCGCGATTGTTAAAATAGCGAAGAAGCAAGGAATTTTTGTATTAAATTTTAATAAATGTTCAACTGCTTTGAGGTTTCGCTTATTTTCTCGTTGTGAATATGTAAATCAAGCTTGAATGAAAGTATTACCTGAAGAGGGACACGGAATTGTACTGTTGCAAACGTACATTTTGGGAAATAAGATAAGGTTACCTTGCTATTTGTGAGAATACAAAGGTAGCCGAATAAATTATTTAGTTCTTAATGATGGGGTATTAGAAACTAATTTGGAAGTTCTGATTTTGACAAAGCATTTTGACTACTTCGATTTTTAGATTTTTAATTTTTACTGCTACACACTATAACTACCATACTAAAAATATTAAGCAGAGATTTCGGAATCGATCAAGGGGAAGATCACATTTCTTTTAATCTAGCTCGTTGTGAGCCATTTCATTGAAAAATTCTAAATCCTTCCACGACTGTCAATCTGGGCTACACGGAACCAGTCCACGCGGAAAGCCCACTCACATAAATAAAAATAATTATGTAAATAGCGATTCCCCACCGATCAATTAATTAGGCAAGACCTCCAGAACTAACCGGTTAATATTATCTGAAAATTTAGCCATAGTACAGAAAACTTGAAAATTGGGCAAAATTGGTCGGAAAATTAATGAGGGTTTAAAAAGGAGGGACCAATAATGCCCAGCCTTCAATGTGACGTCTAGTTAAGACGATATTTGATCGACTCTGTTTGAATGTTCATAATTAATTTGGTGTTTGCTAAGACCACTTTGGCAGTGATGGAGGTACACATCAAAGGGCCAAGGCGTAATTACTACACAACTGCACAACAAGCATATTTGCTTACGTCCCCAAGCCAAGAAGACCCATGCCTAGACGTTAATGAAAAGGATTATGGATCTTTGATAACTAGTTGGTCAACAAATTAAAGGGCACTAATACTAGTAATCTCTGGATCAAATTTGGACGCGTCGGCGGCAAAGTGCGTCAAAGGAATTTGGCATTTATGCTGACGTGCCTAACAAGACACTTGATGTCTATTCGAGAAATAAATAATCATCTTCCACGTATTCTCCAAAACCATTGTTCTTTTATACGAAAAACCTATTCCCTATAACGAAGAACTTATCTGAAGTTAGATTTGCAGATTGTGTATGTACATAAAACAAAATAAATCTCGGATTTTGACGTCATGGTACTCGTACCTTTTATTATACGCGTAGGGTGACACACTTTCTTTATCTCTTACATAATAAGTTCTTGTTGGTACTGATCTTTTCGCATTAAAAAATAACCCAAAAAATTGAATTACTGCTTTGTCGAAGTTGTAACAAATTAGTCTTGGCAGATGCTGTCACTATGATACTACTTTTACTGTTCAAAACCGCCTTACTAATCATATTATAAAACCAGCTAATAAATCCTGAACTGTTAAGATCAAGCCTCTTACCTCAAGAGAAAGGTTCAAATTAATCAATCTCGAGGCAGGTAGATTATTCTTGAGCTATTTATTATCCAGTTTCGAAACACAATTCTACCTTGCCATTTGGTAAAAAAACCCCTATACATATAAATTATTTTCGCTTCTATTTTAAATCCTTTATAAAATTTGCAGACGCAAACAACAATTACATTTCTAACACCCACATTCTCTAAACGAACTTAAAATGCTAAAAGTTCCAGCAAAATTTAATTAAAGCGCTGCAATACCAGTAATACGGCAACACTGCAAATAATTTGCTTACACTACTAAACACTGAACAGTGGGTGTTGCGAACACTGCCGAAGTACACTTCAAACACTGCACTCGAATTTTAAACGTGTAAATATTTTCCACTGGTAACTACTGCTAGAGGTTTACTCGAACCTGCAATATGTAAGGATAAAATCAGCAACGGTTTTTTGGTTGCAAAAGGTAAAGGTGCACGTTTATTATTGTTGCTGGCAAAAAGATATTTTTATATGAAACTGGTCAAGTGACGGTTACGGACAAATAGGCAATGTGAAATTTGTTGAAAAATATTGGTCACCCAACAAACTGTTAACCGTAACAAGGGTTGCTTGACCTCGACGTTTATTTTCATTATCTGTTTTTTGAAAATATCAGCTTACTATCCACCGCGGTTCATGAGAGACAGCTTCGTGACAATGGGACGGGCAGAGGTTTAGACAGCCTTAGGAACAAGGTTTCATTTTTATCCATTGGTTATGGAACAATATTTCAATAATAATAAAAAAAAAGACATAAAGATGTAGGGATGGAAGAAAAACATGTGCTAAAACCTCAAGTAATTGAGTTACAGAAAAAAGTTCCCCATCAAGTACCCCAAACTGGTAATCACAATATAACTGTGCGCTAAAACATACAACTTTTTTACGGTTATTTTAATTTTCTCCTAGCCATTAAAAACGTTGTACAAATGGAAGAAAACTTCAAAGTTCTTCCAAATTTTCATACCCTACTTAAACAAATATTCATTACCTAATTAAATAAATCCAATGACACTGTCTCAGGTGTTCAAATACTAAATAGTTCGGGAAACAAGACGAACAAGTATAGGGTACAATAAACTACGATCAGCACACTGCGTAGCCAAACTTCCCCTAAAGTTTCGTAGATAGGTAAAGTTTTACCAAGTTGCCCCTTTAATACAAGCGCCATGACAACTAAAACTATATTATTTCGGTCGTTTCTCTGTTGTTCTAATAACTAATTACGAGATTTGTGCTTAATTTGAAATGGTATTGTGAAAAATATTAAAATTGGTATGTTTGGAAGAAACATTAATTTCTTATATTTATTATTATATTTACCGATTGTAGGACACAGGATAATTACCAATGTGAATTTTTCAATGTCATACTTATATACTCTCATAATTATTTTAAGACATAACTGCTAAACGGTGCAAGAAAACATCGTGAGGAAACTTGGTTTCTAATCTTGGAATCTGAAATCACCAACCCACTGTGATCTAACGTAGTAATCAATGCTCAATCCTTCCCTCTATGGGAAGAGGCCTGTGGCCAGCAGTGTGACATATATACATAAGCTGGTATTATTAATATTGACCTGCATGCTTACTTATGAACTATTTACAACAAAAAAAATGCAATGATAAAAAAGAGCGTCACCTGTCGTCGTCATTCCAAGCCCGGCTATAATACTGTATATATAACTGTCTTAGTAGAAACTAGCAGAATGCAGTAAAGCCTGACTAGCTTTGCTCAAGACACAGGTGCACACTCTAGTCCTTGAAGCTGTAACGTGCTGGACCAAAACGAATTCTCTAGTTTAAACAAAATGTTATTTGGTGAATTTTCTTCTTTGATTATTTGAAAACAAGCAATAGTAACACTACGTTTTAAATAAATGTTATTGCAATTGTGAATTTTAATGAGGCAGTACATAGCTATGAGTGGTATCTCTCTTTCATAACTGCAATAGGGTATAAAACTTCTAATCAGTACGTCAAATCTAATATATAAAATTCCCGTGTCACGATGTTAGTTACCGTAATTTTTACCAAATTTTATATGCGTATTTATATTTATGGTCTGAGAATCGACCAACATCTATTTTTTATACCCCTAAGTGTTAAGGGTAGCTCACACTAAAAAAATATATTTTATTTTTTGGACGAAATTTTTTGTTTATAATGTGGCATTAAAAATACATGCAACTAGAAAACAAATTTATTCGGCAAAACCACGTTTGCTGGGTCAGCTAGTAGATTTATAAAAAGTAATGGATACACAGTTAAATTTAAATCAATAGAAATTACGAACATAAAAAAGTGAATCAAAGGTGTTGAAACGTACGACGGAAATTAACGACAATTTTGTGTTATAAGTAACATCTGTACATCATCTTCATTTTTTGAAAAAATAGTCTTACGATGTGTTTTGTTGGTAAATCTATCCGACTGATTTGTTTTTTGTCTAACAGCCTTTGAAATTAAATTAAAACTGCGTGTCAAAACTAAGCCCTTAAAAACCAAAATGTGACTGTGTGTGATAGGACTAGAAAAGCAGCTGAAATGGAGAATAGAATAATATTTTGAAATAAAAATATTTATTTCAAAATAAATAACAAATATCTCGCGCATACACGTAACTACATACATAGCTACGTAACTATGTACTGTATATTTTATAATAAGTATATGATACAGTGTACAACGAAGTTCTCATTTAAATATCAGGTATATAGGTAATAAAAGATAATGAACATCTCGCTATCCACATTTTAATATTAACGTAACAATGCAAGATTAAATTGGATATCTTCAGAGTTGTCATGAATGCACAATAAATAAAGTATTTCAAGTATTTGAATAACTTAGGATTGTGGAGGCGAACGCTCAGGATGTTTCCCGTTACCGTCAGAAAACGAAATGCGAATTATGAAGCGACTTAAAATTGTAGTACTTACTGAGAATTTTAACTGGTATTGCGAATTTTTTTTAAGATATTTTGGTTGGTTTATTATTGTTTGTCTAACTTAATTGTGTTAAAGTAGAATATCTCGTGGTCATCCTATTATGAGAGACCTAAAGTAGATGTAGCAAGATTTGTTTTCTATATTTTAGGAAAATTTGTTTTTTTAGGCTTAATTTTTCAGTCCATCGTCAGAAATTACTATTAAAATTTTGAACATAAATGTGACTGCCGATGGTTAAATACTAAACTAAACAATATCCTAAGAAAACATTGTTACAACTTAATCTAAATTACCAATCTAGATTAAACTCTACCCAAAATGGATTCATAAGTCTAGACTAATATTACGACACTCGAAAACATAAATTGAAATGCCACAACATATTGCTGCCGGCAGCACATTTAAATTTCATCAAAGAACCGCGAGTACATCCCTAGCGGTGCAAAATTGTATTTTCTGCTTGAGAGAACCGAATATGAAGGGCATGTCTCTACATTTCCACTCCTTGGAGTCGATTCGTATTTCATTTTCTACATATCAGATTCCATTATTTTTGATACATGTTATACTTTGTGACCTTCCTGTGTCATTATACTGGCTAAAATTTTCTTTTGAATTTCGGTCACCACTATATTCTTACACACTAATTCAACTGAAAAATAATTTCAAGAATGTAGAGAACATTTGTAAATCCTCGTTCTCCGAATGCAATACAATTTCAAAGAGAATGCCAGAAGGCAGAAGCTAAAGTTCAATACAGGCGTCTTCAATACGGGGCTCAATAAAATAAAACATACATTTTCAATGTAGAGTCGAAGTATAAATTCACATTGAAGCCAAATCCTTATCGACATTTTACCCGGTAGACATAGATGCAATTTGCGCCCTCAAATAGCGTTTTCCGCATTGCCTAATTCCATTTTGGTCAGCTGCCTCGGGGACTTTGAGTGTAACTAAACTAAATCATAATAACTTTTTATAACTAATATTATAGACACGCTACATTTTAAATTGGATTAGAAACTACATTTGGAAGTTTGTTTAGAATTCAGGAGTTAGAACTAAATTTGTTGGGGTCCGCTTCCAGTTTGACCGGATTCAGCTGTATACTGTTTTTAACATAAATCTTAAAAGAATAGTTTCTCATGTTAAAACATCGTTTATTCAATATTACGGCTGTAAACTGATAAAAACGTCGTTAACTAATAAACGAATACTTGTCAATCAAATCAAAATGATTACGGAAATGGAATTCGTGCGAAATGCAATTCCATTACTTTTCCAATCTCGAATTCTCGTTGCCAAAATGTTCAGTGGGGAAACATATTTCAAACATTTTTGGGAACTTGACTAAAAGTTAATATATTGTCGCATCATGATTGACAATAACATTTTTGGCTTAGGGTGCTTACTAAGACGATTTGATTGCATAACCTGCATTGTATGCCAGGATTGTTTCAAAATCGAAAGTTCTTCTAACATTACAATTAAATTAATTAAAAAATACTATACAAATAAAAGCAGTTATCCCCTAATCACAGCAGTATCGACGCCACCCAACTTGGGACGTTCCAACGTTAATGGGTACCATTACTTGACGTTTAACTCCACTTGTATTTAGGTTAGTGCACTATTGAACTTCCCAAAATGCTCTTTAATTTTAATTGGCTCATATAAAGCGGCGTGCGATTTAATTGAACCATTAGCCAAGTGGGTAGTGGCCTCGCTCTAATTTATACAGGGTCTAAGTTCCAAAAGTGCTTAGGGAACTTGTTTATGTGATTTATCAGCGATACAATGTGGGTTAGTGTGTATTCTGGTTTGAAAGCTCTCCATGACGATACACAAAATTAACGTTATTATCCTCTTAATTACAAAATGACAAATTCAATCATAATTGAGTTATATTTTTCCTTTTTTCAGGTCCTTTTTGACAGTTTCACGCTCGGTCGCTTCACATCGTTTACTGAAGATGGCTGCCCAGACGGTTACATGCAGATTCAAGAAGCAAGCAGACCTCAAGTCGGCGGCTCCTGGTGTGGAACCTCCTGGGGACCATCCATCTATTACAGCGAAACCAAATCTATAACGCTTATCATAAGATTACTGCATTTATCAAAAGAACAGAATAACTATAACTTCGACTTCCGAATGGCGTATAAGGTTCTGAGAAGGGAATATGCTACTGTGCGATACGGAGGGACCCCGCCTTCCGGTACGTAAATCATTTTGATTCTGACAAATGGTATCCCTTATATTTTCTGCTTATATTTTGGGCATTGTTGGTAATATACGTGTGTGTTTATTATGTGCCTTACAGAGCATTTATTAACGCACCGTTATTTATTTTGTTAAAAAAGTGGACCATCAATCTAACAGATATACGGAATTAAGAATGATTTATTTCATCAACAAATACGCAGTCAATGCTTTGTCACAACCAAAGTATTCTTATCAAAAGACAAAACAAAAGAGGAAATCTTGCTGATAAATGTAATAAATCATTCGTCACAATTCGCCAAATAAAATTCAGGAGATCAATACACCTACCTAATAACAACATCTTATTTCAGAACGGCCTTTCTTCAAACTAAGACCGCCGATGCCTTATCCCGTAAACATATCACGAAGCGAAGATACGAGTCTGGCGAAGCCAACAAAAACTCCCGAGTATTACCTTGGGGATTTGATCTCCGGAACTTATTGCTCACGAATATTCAGCGACTGTGATCGTAAAAACTGTAGGCTTCAGTCACCTAATTTCCCAGGCGTTTACCCTCGAAACTTGACATGTTACTACGCCGTACGGCAACACGAAGTGCCTCAAGGAAAACATGCCCTGATAGTTGTTAAACAGCCGAACGGCCAACTTGTTTCAATTAGGAGCCAGAAGGCATTGTACGCAGCACAACAAGAAAGGGGAAACAATGGACGAGAACTGAAATTTTGGCAACAATGTGACGAAGTTCAAGACTATGTGACGGTTTACGATGGCTATACGACGAGAGATCCGGTTATTTTGAGGTTCTGCGGTGGAGGCGTACCCGTACCAGAAGCTATATCAAGTGGACCTGAATTGTTGGTGGAATTTACAACGTCACCGTTTGGCACATTTTTGCAGCCAGTAACATCGCAATCTTTACATGGATTTCAGCTGGAAGTTGAGGTAAGATCCCTCTTCAATTTATATCCTGTTTCAAAAACGTAATCTGCATAAAATATTGCGTGGAAAACACCAAATTTATGCAGCCGTATAAGTTGCCAAGAGATGGAAAAAGTTTGGATTCCAACTTGTATTTTGCATAGGGCGTGCGTCATTATCATAAAGTTATGGTGCTAATACTTTTCGGCTCGAGAGAAGGCTGTTGTAATGTTCTGTGATTAATTAAACAAAAGGCGAAGGTAACTTTTTACGTCTAATTTCCATAATTTTGAGAACTGAGAAACTAGGCTGATGTAACTTATCACAGGTTTAGGTACCATTTAATGAACACTAAATATTGCACAATGACTTGGTGAATACATCATGCTTTTAAGTAACATTTAATTATAGTTATTGAGCGATAACATTTTGAATCCTCACGCGTATTTTATTTTTCCCATTCTTTAAGGTAATAATCTCTCATGATTAGGTACTAACACCAAATGTGATTCTTTGTTAATTTAAAATTCAAAGAATATATTACGTCCAACGGTAATGGGTCCATTTTCCACTTTTAATATGAGTTTCCAAAAAAGCCGCGGTTCATATTTGGATAGCGGCCAAATTGGAATTACAGGAAAAACGTTGGAACTTTTTTACGATAAGAACTTCATGTTTTAGATTATGATCTACAAAACCGTAATTACTTTTCTTATGCGCTTTTGCATTTGGGCTTAAACTTTGAAATTTATAATTAGGTTTAATTAGGTCAGTGTCTGTGTTAAAAAAGTATGAAAACTCATTTCAATCATTGCAACGGCGTGTTCTTGTTTTTCAACTTTTTACTGGGTGGATGTATTCGTTAAGCTTAGCGCTTTGGCTTAAACTAGAAATTACTAGATCTAAAACGAAACAAATCGATATCCATATGATGCCGAATTGGGTTAATGGACTAATATATCATCATGTAGTGTTATTTAAAGTGTTTCATTCTCAGCGAACAACAATAAATCAAGAAGTGCCCTGGAGGCCTCACTTGGGTCCCTGCCAAAGTGTAATTAGTAACGTAGGCTCGCACGGACGGTCACAATAATGAAGCGAGCGAACTCGACACCAACCCACATTGTTTTAACTTATGAAATTAGGACTCGACCCCAATTCTTTACTTTTCAATAGAAAACCCTTTTTACATTTTTTTATTATCACAGCCAGTCGGTTGGTCGTTTCGTAAGAGCAAAATGTATTTTATCAATAAGAATATCTTTTGTATAAAATTTACCTTACTTAGGCCTTTTCTTTTATCACTTTGTCACACAATACAAGAAACACACAATCGCAATAAAAATCAACGAAATAAAATTTAAATTTTTAAACTAAATTAATAATAAAGACTAAGTATAATTATAATTTACAATAGATGGGAACAAGGTACCCTACGAGGCCTCTGACGTTATCAAAATGATTGTCAATTTCAGGTCAGATTTGTGGATCAACAATCCCCAACATACGCTAAGAACAAAAGGGCTTGTGAGTTTTGGATCCGAGGGACAGGCAGGGGGGTTTTGGAACACCCGCAACACTCCCTACCTCCAAACACCACATGCCTTTATCATATGCAGGGGATAGACACCTCGGGGCCTTCGGGACGAAACATTATTTACAGGCGACCGTCGTTTTCTGCTCCGCGATTCCGAGTGTGGTTTTCAGTATTGAAATTTTATGTAACAAACGCTCTGAATCCTAACTTACCCGAGGACGAGTACTGTGGAAGCCATTTAAATATATGGGATGGCCCGATGAGAATATCGCCCGGTTGCAGCGATATATTTTGGTAAGTCATATTTTTCTGCGCCCCAGACTTGGACTATTTTACGATGTAAGTGAATAAGATAGTTTAAATCTCGTTATGCAAAATGTAGACTCAGTTCTGACTTTCTGCATTTGAAACAGATAAAGTGTTATGCGACATACTTATATTTTTGAGGAACATCACCAACGTTTACTTAACACTAACGATCACATATTATTTTGTTAGTTTTCGCATTTCAGTCATCTCTCATTAATAAACAACACATTCAGCCAGTAATCAAAACAGTAAATAAAATAAAAGAAACAATATTGAGACCAATATATGTACATTTACGTACATACATACTTAACGAACAATTTCAAAGCATATGCGCCGCACGCACAAAGTAATTCTGACTTTGAACCATAATGCCATTTGAATCACAATGAGCACGACGCGAAAATTCACAGCGGGGTTTCATTAGGACTCATACATTCTTATGCAAATTCGAAAAAGGAAACAAAAGAGCATTTTCTTCCATATTCTCTTTTGATTGCCAGTGACAAAGAGCGATCGGTGCAAATGTCCCGAGCAACATCACCGCAATCAGTGATTGTGGGTCGACCTCCAACAAATGCTACTCTAGTAGCCCGCTTTTGCCGCGAGCGTGCCCCAAGGACCTGTGAACATGCATTGTTACGAAGATCCAGAGCATGTGCGAAAACTGAGAGCTTCTTATCCAAAGGAGATTCCTTGACTTTAGAACTGAAATTGACGCAGGGGACCGCATTGAAGTAAGTAATATAAAATGTATGTGATTATGCTGCGCCAGCTTGTCGATGTGTTGAATATTTAGTTGTGCATGCACAATTTGGTTTGTTATTTGTTTCGAGTTTAAATATGCAGGATGGAGAGCTTGTTTGTGCCAATTTCCTTTATTGATAAAGAGACGTTATATTATATGTCTAACCTTTTTATTCGACCCTTTACAGTAATGTCATACGATGCAGTTTTGGTACTCGCAAATTTAAAATTATTTAACTTATGACTTGTAATAATTTTCAGACCTGTTTACTTCAAAGCTCTATACGAGTTTGTGGATCTTCACCAAGACGGCGAACCCTGGGGCCGAGGGCTGTGTTCCAGGCGATTTGCTTCGCGATCATTTCCGGAGGCTCCGCCCGATCCACCAATAACGTTTTCATCGCCTCGAGACGTCTTTCTTTATGGAAGGGGAGGAAATCGAAACATCAGGTAAATATGCAACTTAGTAAACTGTCTACCTGATTGAGAATGTAAAATCTAAGCGTTCTAGAGTACGTTATCACTTTATGACGGCCATTATCACATTACCTGTGTTTAAACTTTGAGCTGTAGCGTAACAAAAATCTACTTATTCGTCTAGCTGTTATGCTGAGTATAGTTTAATATATAAAATTCTCGCGTCACGGTGTGCCTATGAAATATACTCCTTCGATTAAACGGCTCGACCGATTCTCATAAAATTTTAGGTGCGTATTAGGTAGATCTAAGAATCGGACAAAGTTTAACGTGTTTTCTGGTACTGCTAGTAATAACATAAAATAATGACTTATTTCTTAAAATACTTTCAGTTGCACCTACCGTTTTGAAGCAAATCCCGGTGAAGTTATCCGGCTACGCGTGTGGGGTGTTCGAAGTGGTGGTCGGCTGTGTCGGTCTGTCCACTCCGCTCACTCTCCATGGTACCGGTGCGCTGGTGACATCACAGCTGCCGTCAGGGTCTTTGACAAACCCTGGAGGGATGGTGGCTCGAGGATACCGAGGGACTGTTTGTGCAGGTATTTGGCATTACAAGACTATCCTGATAATATTATGTGTAATATCTTTGACGTTCACGTATGTTTGTGAGTTTTTTATGCCATCATAACTTCTGAACGTCTTGGCCTATTTTAACAAACCTTCATACATTCAGTTTACATTGCTGGCATACTCTTTGGCACAGAATTATCAACTTTTCCTAATCCGGAAGTCGGGACGAACAGGATAATCCTTGCTTGCAGCGCCTGGAATACAAAGAGCCATAAACCAACTTTCCTTTTTATTACTTTTTCCAGTGATGTCGGGGACTACGAATTCACGTCGCTCGCTACAGTCGCCGAACTTCGTTTCGACGTGGTCAACATGTCGGCTTCCGACGACTTTAGATCTTTCGGCTTCGAAGCCTCCGTGGAGTTCGTGAGATTAGATGCGGGCTGCGAAACTTCTCATAAAGTTTATGGAGCCAGTGGAGAGATGCGGCTTTCATCGTCGAATCCCATGTCGGAATCGGTAAGAAAATGGTCATTTTTTAAATATATAGGTACAGAGAATTTTCTTCCAGCTCTTTTTAAAATCTTTGTCAATTTTATAAAGGCGCTACAATCGAAAAAATATATATATTTTCAAATATCATTGAATGGTATTTCTTGTTAAGAGCCATAAGTATGTGCGGTATGTAGATTACCCTGACATGATAACGAAAAATCATTACCATAATATACTGTACCTGTTTCTTGAATATAAAAACTGCGTTCATACTTACATTATACATGTTTCGCAATTACGAATGCATAAAAGTTATCACGTCAACATAATTTACTTAATTTCATTCAATCACCAATTTCCTTTGCAGGAGCGTTGTGAACGACGTCCCTGGCTGATTGATCCATCTCCAGGCCGTTACCTGTACCTCCAAATCCGGGGCAGCATCATCAGAGAACCAGAGCTGGACAACTTTACACTCCTCAATAACATCACTGTTGCTCCAGACATGAGGCATCTATGTAGGACACCTAACCGAATAGCGGTGTACACTGGTGGACTTTCGCCAACGTTCATTTGTCCTGAACCACCTGAAGAACAGGTATATGATTCAACCAAAACCTTTTTGACTGTATTAATGAGCGAGACTGAGTTAAAGTCGCCATTAAGTAAGTGTTATGCTGCCTATGTCACTCTCAAGGGAGAAACATTTAAGATTTTTTTCATTTTTTGAAGTGTCGTTTATACAATCGTTACAGTAACTAAGTATTTATTTAGTTAGGCAGAAATTGTTGAAACTATCAACAGATTGCTGATAGTGAAACTATGTAGTTGTAGACTTGCTTTTTAACTGGATTACAAACTTTAATCCTTTAAGTAACGTATTTTCAGATCGAAGACATGGTAGAAGTATTCTCAGATGGTTGGGCTAGAGAGGTAGATCCTCTTGCAAAGCATGTGTTCGCGTCGCCTTCTGCATCAGACCACTTCGACTTGGACTGGCCGAGGGCTTTAAGTGTGGAGCTTGTTGCTGTAGAACCTGCTTCCTACTTCGTTACTTGGTTGGAACTTTCTCGAAGGTAAATAACAAGAGCAATTTCTTTAAGTTAACCGAATTTAAGGGACAACCACCTGATAATACCGTTTTCAAAAGAAGACACAGAAATCTAAAAGGTGCGATAGTTTAGTCGTGTTTATCGGGAATGATCGATTATTTTTGGACTTCATTGGAGTCCCTGAACCACAAGTAATTGTGTTGAACCCCGTTCATTCCCAATAAATAATCATAAGTATACCGTTGCATCTTTCAAGTATGACTCATCCTCACGAAAAATATATAAAATGGCAGCATTTTTATGAGTACAGTAAAATATTCCAATTTACTTAAAATATATAGACGGACCACTTAAGAAAATTCGCTATTTAAGAACTATGTATATAGGATCTGGATAAGGATATCTAAAACCTTACACAACTTTTTATGGCAATTGCTTAGCACAACCACGAAAGCAAATTTTCAGGCAACGAGATCCATGTACTCAATATTCATGACCATTACGTATATCAACTCCTTAAGATGATGCTTGTCGTGTTGCAGACACGCGGGCTCGCACGGCGGCGTGTTCGCGCTGTCGGGCGAGTGCGCGTACCGCTGCGAGTCGCTGGACGCGTGCATCGCGCCGGCGCTGTGGTGCGACGGCGTGGCGCACTGCCCGCGCGCCGACGACGAGCGCCTCGCGCACTGCTCCGCGCTGCTCAGGATACCCGCGCACTACGCGCTCGCATTCATAGCGTTCTTCACCTTCACCACCTTCATTGTGGTAAGTCATTGATGATTTTTTGAAAATATCAATGTTGAAAGTGATAGTAGAAATTAAATGGACCCAGAAATATGGTTAGGGGCCAATTTTTAACATTGAATAATGATCCTCAGGCTCCTAAGCATACATGTCGGTTGCTGGCACAGCTTCTTCTCAGTTACAAATTGTGTCTGACAAAAAATGTGAACTAAGGATATAGGATGGGAGAATAGGATGGGAATTATCAAAAAGCCGACCAATTTCTCTTTACATTTTTTTCTACAATATCTCTGAGTCAAATTTCAGAATGGGTCTAGTTCATGACATACTTAGGACGACCGCTCTGAAGTTGCTTCGTCAAAATTGTGATATCCATGTGTTCTTTCTAGATAACCTTATGCTTCGTCAAAATTGTGATATCCATGTGTTCTTTCTAGATAACCTTATGGCGCTCGTGCAGACGGCGCCAGTCCGCTCTTCAACAGCGATTGAAGAGCCTCTCCTCAGACACCGCCATCTTTGACGAAAAAGAAGTGATTTGCTGACAAAGCGAGGACTCTGTACGATATGTGGAAATAGACCGTGTCACCACGGTTTGACCACTCTCTCGCACAGAGTCCTGTATGCTTTATACTCGTTTCAAGACGGTGGCACAGCCACTCCCATGGTTAGCCATGTAGCAAGGTACGCTTGACCGATTCCTCTAAGTAGTGGGTCAATTGTTGGTTGATTGAGGGTATAGAATATTGAAGTTTAAAATTTTGTGACGGAATACAAAATTGTTGAGAGTCCTCATAGCAAATTGTACGATAAACAATCGAGAGTGATGATAATGAGAATATTGTAAATAATTGTGATTATTTGTAAAGTAGGTAACGTTAGTGCGAATATAAATTTTTGGACCAAGTGCTGTCGATCGGTGGCCAATACTTGGTTGAAGACCCTAACAGAACAAGGGACTGATATAGTTGAAATATTCGGAGTTGTAAGTGCAGGATAAAGTAAATCCACACGTATGGTGATCAGTCAAGCTGGGCTTCCAATTCGTGAAATGAAATTGAAAGAAAATACTATTTAAAATAACATTTAGTTAAATGATTTTGTAATTAATGTTGAACACATTATTTACCTTTTGACCGCCATTACCTTAGCGCCAATGAAAATATGCCCGATCTGTATCGTTCACGATATGGTCGTAGCTACTTGACAGATTTGTGACACTTATATTTTTCATAAAGCATATTATGGCCGTGGCTGTCAAGAAGTTGAAAACAAATTAAAAGGAAACCGTAGTTATAATTCATTTTTTCTGTAATTATTACGAGGTTGTAAAGAGAAGTGTTTTAATAAAAAAAGACGGAAATAAAGAGAAGCCCAAAAAGCCCAATGTGTTCAGTAAATGTTGCTAAGGAGCCCAAAAACGCACAATGTATGATTGGCCGATCGGAAAAGCACAATTTGAGTTACGAATCGATTGGCATGATGTAAATATGTAGTTTCTTTCAAGGTTTGTTAATCGTTGCATAGGTATATTGGTGATCTGCGGTAGAATGACGCATGAAGTGTTAGGTAACAAGTGTGTGTGGCTGAATAATACTTAGATACGTAGATAATGCGTCAAGTGAAAACAATTCGTGCGAGTTTCACTTTCGAGTTAAAGAATCGTATTAAATAAATTCGTGGCAATAATTTCTAATGTTTTAAATTGACGAAATCGAATAAACGTTGACCTGTGTTCTTAATGTTACTCTAAATTCGTATACGTGATATGAAACTGCCATTTTTGTAAGAATATTCATGTTCAATTAACGAAATTAGTGAAATGTTATAATATAATATTTCTTTGGGTGTTTCTTCGATTTTTTATTTAATTTTTGACCATATTTGGCACTCTCGTTGAGTTTGACAAGATGTCTTTCGACATACAATAAACATAGAAATTCAAGCTTTATTATAAAGGAGATTATCTATAAAATATTCCTATTAAAACATTGAAGAATTTTCATATTGTAGGAACATCAAAATTATGGTATATTCTAATCGAATATTATGCGATGTAAATAAAAAACTATTCATATCTTAGCAATGTATTGAAGTGATATAATATGTTTGTTTCCCAAGGAAATTATTAAAGTTTATTATATCGCGTTAACTATTAGTGAAATTCTAGGTAATAATTTGATCAGTAAGGCAACAACAGTGGTTATATTTATATTTATTGCGAGTTACAAAGCGAAAATTATTTCGCATAAAAATAGAATTTTATTTATGAAGTTTTTATTGGATCACCAAAAAGTTTTTAATTCTAGCCTTATTTAAGCAATTAATAGTTTATATGGCAACATTTTAACCGTCAAATTCCGCGCCTTTTTGTTGAATGCGCCATAGACATGCTATTTTAACAACTTAGAAAAATATTGCTGTCAATAAAATTGTTTTTATTAAACGTTTAATAATTTATATTTAGATAATTATAATGTTAAGGTTTACTAGTCAAAATGGAGTAGAACGTTTGTATCGTCTTCCATAAATGTATGAGAATCTCCGGTTTTCGTTTCCTCCAATGCGTTGCGCCATATCAGGTACTCAGGTATGATTATAATTGATACGGATACTAATTAAACAGAATCAGGTGTTATCCTGGAAGACAATAATGATGGATAATAGCTGTAATAAGCAGACAGTGTAGCCGATGTAACTTGGCTGTTCGAAAAGAGACAAAAGATTGTAAGAGCGAGATCAAAGTATATGAAAACGTGGTATAAGACAGAGATGGCGATATTTTGTAGCTCTTTCCCAACGTGTCAAGTTGCATCGGCCGTATTGTACATAATTTCACGTTCAAACAATGATTACGAAGAGTTATGATGATAATAAGAAGTTTTTAAAAATAAAAGTATTTACTGCATGAAAAGCGTTTTTTTTTATTTTTGTTATTGTTAGTTAAGTAGAGTAAACTAAAATTTATAATGTACCATGAACAGTGGTGATAAAATGAATATTGAAATTATCGATAGTACCTATATAAATTTCAATGTTTCAACTGTCAGTTTGAATCTTTGTTATTTAAGAATTCTTTTGTTAGAATAGAAAACTAGCCGAGATGTGGTTGAAGTTACTGAGCCTAACCCACTGAGACCGACGTGTCGCGGGTTCTATCCCCGCGTAGGACATTTCGTGTGATCCATGGCTTGCCCTAAGTCTGGATGTCTTTGTGAATGTGACGTAAATGCTTGACACATGGTTAAATTCCGCAAAGCGGGTCTCTTTAAAAAAAAACACACCTAAATGTTTACGTATGAGCAAACTGTGAAGCCAACAGGTGATGTTGCATCACAATATTATGTTTATAAGTGCATTGACCTTGCGGTCTTAGGTCAATCTTCGACCTTACTACGAGGTCTTTGCAAAGGTTAAACAAATACAAATTTGCATTTAAAATTAATTAATACTTATTTGGATTAACATTTTTTAATGTTGCTTTTGGAATATAAATTTTAATTGAGTATATATATTATATGTAATTATTAGACTTAAATGATGATTAATGCTTCTGCCATTTTATGTGCAATGGGTTCGATCCTCACACACTTTTCCATCAAAGGTTTGCTGCAAATCAGGATACTTTTTAGTTTCCTTTTGTAATAATCTTAAATGTTTCTTGGTATGTTTCATGTTTCATGATGTGATATAGGCAAGTTAATGCCCTAGAACAATAATTAAAATCGATTTAAATTATCGACGGTAGTAAACAGAGGTATGATTTGCACAATAAGCGGTAGTGAAAAAAATAATGATATATTTGGTTAAACTTATTGTAATCATAACATAACATCTACGGAAACAAGCTTAAGAAATGTTATAGTGACAAAATAAGCAAGCCAACCTTTTCTGATTCAGGGTTACATTGCAACACTGCATACATAATATCAGAACCAAAACAAACCTTGGCAGCATCGTATGTCAACGAAGTGAAGTGAAGTTTATTTTAGCGATAATATTTTCCGGAAAATAATAATAGATAATAAAGTCTGACAACGTGGAAATCCTCATGGACAACCTTCGCCCTGGGGAAGGCGAAGGGGTGTGCCGGACTCCTACCGGCTAAAACCACTGGAATGCTTAGCCGTTTCCTTCAGTCGGGGGCCAACGCTTTCGCAGTCTAACATTGTTACCAAAAACGCTAGGTTGATGACAAAAAAAACAAATCCTTAGACTAAAATTTATTTTGAACAATTATAAAACAAATAAAATGTTATAACACAAGGCTATATTTAAGAACATCACAAACGACTACATCCAAGTTTCAGCTTAACTAAGTGACATTGATAAATGTCTATTTGCCTCTTCAATACAACAATAACCAAAATTGCTGATAGGTTAGGTATCTAATTCCTAAAAGAGGTAAGCAATCCCGGTGTACTTTTGTGTGAAAACTCATTAAAAAAAAAACTATGTGAAACTACTACAAAGATTTAGAAATCAAATTTTAATATACCACTGGAATAAAACAATCGTTTATTTATTGAATGTGTTTGTATAATCATAAGTCTCATCTTGATTTTAATTCTCCATTACAAGATTGTTTACCTTTTTAAATACCTAATCTTTTTTTTTGTGCATCATACGGCCCTTAGTGATGAGTCATATGCTAAAATGGTTGTAAGTCTCGTAACTTATCGAAACGTTTTCACAAATTATTTATTTGCTCATGTTTCTATTTATAATGAGCAATTCCATCATTGGTAAGAATGTTCGCAAGAAATAAATCATGAATTTTATCACTACAATAAAACAAATATCTTATTTTAACTTTAAAAGTCGCATAAATCCTTCTTAACTAAAAACGCCTTGACTCATAATGCCATAGGCTTTGGAAATGTTGCCTGTAATGTCCTCAGCTGGTCTGTCTGACGTCACAAGCCATGTGCTCGCACTGGCACCTTCTCTGTAAGCTGTAAGGAGGCCGGCCACTGCTGACTCGATCCTGGAAAATAAAACAATTAGCTGACTAATGACTTTTAAACGTCATTGATAATTATTAACTCTTGCAAATTGCCACTGGAACCTTGTCACATTAAGGGGCATATGACGTCATCCACATAAAAAGTAGCATTAAATACGGCTTGCATAGCAGTGTACAGTCAAATTTACTTTACCAAAACGGCGGCCAGATTGTTTAGCAATTTGCGGGGCTTAAAGCAAATATAAAAAACGTTTTTATTGTGTAATTCAATCATAATTCCTACTTTCCCATGCCACCAGTTTGACTCCCTTTAGTAAATATTATGATATTTATACTTTAGTTCAGTAATAGTGAAACTTACTTCTGCATTGGCAATTTCCCTAGACTTCCCACAAGTAATTCATCGGTTTCTTTATCGAAGGCCCCCATTTTGGAGAGGCTGAAAAGGCTGGTGTCGGTGCATCCAAAGCACAAGGTCAACACCCTGACACCCGACCGAGAAGCATGTGGGTCCATCTGTGGATAGAAAGAATTTGTATTTTAGCGAATTGACCAAACTTTTTTTGTCTCTCCTTCACAATCGTCTGTAAACGAATCCCGGACCTTATTCTTATTTAACTTTGATATAGCCGTGTCCACGGTATTGTTTTGACGTTCAAGTCCCCAAATTCCGGTCGAGGTGACATCGCTAGTTTGGCGCATTTTGCGTAAGGTCATAGACATGGTTGATCAACAATCACAAGGTTGATCATAGACATTAGTCTAGAGTAACAGTATCTAGATACTCAAAGCCGCATTCCGTCATTCCCGATAGTTGTTTTGCGACTTAACCATCTTTAGTTCTTATCACCAGACCCCTTATAAATATTTAGACATCTATCTCTAAGTTTGAACAAACATCAGTCTATTTGTAATGCTCTTCATAAAACATTATACAATTTTAATTATTGTGTAAAGATAAGATAGTAGCATAACAATGCAGCTATTTAATGAGTGGGATTACTCTTTAATAGCAAATACTTAATAGGTCATATACTTATACACGTTAGTAATCCGACTGCCTTGTTTGTCTTACGTGGTAAGGGTGAGCCATATGCACAGAGTACGGGGATTGATCCCAAATCAGGTGCGAAAACACTTTATTTCCTGATTTATTATTTCGCTTCATTATCAAGACCAAGATATTTGGGATTAAATTAAACAATTAGTCTTATCAATAGTACTTACTCCAAGACAGTTGCTGAACTGCAAGACAGCACTCTTAGTAGCAGTGTAGACGGGTAAAAGATGAGCTTGAAACAGGCCAACGATTGACGATATATTGATAATCGTTCCACCTCTACCGCCGTGGTCTTTGCGCATCAGTTCAAATGCTTTAAACGAACTCCTTATTAAAGCAGTCTGTAAAAACATAAAAAATTCGTCGAAGAAAGTCATTTGAATTTCTAACAAGGTACAAGAAAGGTCCAATTTAACTCACCACGTTGATTTCAATTTCCTTCACGTAAGCATTTGGTCTATCATTCATAATTCCAGCGCAGTTGACAACTACATCTATATAACCGAAATCATTGACAACATTGTCATACACTGCATCTATCTCATTGGTTGTGACGTCACATTTATGGAACCTCACTTTCCCTTCGCCATATTTGTTGGTCAGGTCCTGTTGGAGTGCTTGGCCGTTGGAGGTGTCGATGTCTAGGGCCGCGACATGCTGAAGAAGAAAACAGGGCATGACTTTAAGGTGTATTATTTATTATATTGTAAAGTTGAAGTGTTTTAAGCATAAATAGATCAGCTATCTATTGCCGTTGGGATGGTTGACGTTATTTTTGGTACACCAACGTTCCTCTGTGTAAATATATTTATAAACCTACTTCTTGATATATCTTCATCACTGCATGCCTCAGGCATTAAGTGAGCCATGGTCCATTGCGTGTATAATAGGTGTGAGTAAATAAATAATATGAAACATAAACTCACATGATCGAGAAAGCACAGTACTTACCCTCGCTCCTTCATCCAGAAAAGCTCTTACAATGACAGCTCCTATACCCGCAGCGGCGCCGGTTACGAAGCACACTTTGTCTTGAATTTCATGCATTTTCAGTGTTGCACCTCTTTTACTCACAGATCAGTTACACCTAGTAAAGAAATATCGTTATTTAGACCAAGAGGTAAACAGTACGTACGTAATTCATTTTATAACAAGCCGAGATCCACAGCATTTTGAACTTTAGTCCCGATCATCTATAGGTATTGTGTGACTGATCATAAAAACGTTGTAATCATTGCAAATAATTCCAAGTATGCCAACTGAGGTTTAATCCGCTTCTTAATTAGACGTACTACCTATATTTCGTTCATAATCATTTCTTCTACAATACCAAGAAAAGTGATAAACGAAACAATGTTAATAAAAGGGTCAAAGACAGAGGAAACGTGTAATTTCTTCAAGAAATATTTGAAGGTAACGGAAATAAAAATGAGGTTAAACGAAAAATCGACGATAGTGGTTACATGTAATTAGTGACGATCGTGCATCCAAATGCCTTATTACAATCGTACAATGCAATTATTATAAGCTTCTGTCACCAAGCAATATTAACAAAAATACAATGCAGATCCCTGAAAACCCCGTTCAAGGCGGGGGTGCGATGCTGAAGGTTCCATTCCAATGACCAGACAAAAAAATTGGTAGGGAAAATATAGCCCATCAAATTCATGACTGCACCGTAGCTCAACTTTTCAACTGTGCATTTTACGTTTCATGAGATACGGACGAGACAACTGAATATTTTACATTGTTCCTAAAAAAATTGCAACTTTTTTAAGCGTGACAAAGCAAAATATACTATCACTTGACACGTTACAAATCTATATTCTATATACTAATATATAAAGCTGAAGAGTTTGTTTGTTTGAATGTGCTAATCTCAGGAACTACTGGTCCAAATTGAAAAATACTTTTTGTATTGAATAGACCATTCATCGAGGAAGGCTTTAGGCTATAAACCATCACGCTGCGACTAACAGGAGCTAAGATACAATGGAAAATGTGAAAAAAACAGGGCAGGTATAAATCATAACTTATATCTTCTACCCACGGGGACGAAGTCGCAGGCAACAGCTAGTTATAAATAATAGTACAGATAAGTAACAGTTCAACGAGCGGCCAATACTCAGACTGCCTTTCAGTTGAAATGTTTGTTCTACGATAACAGTTATTTTTAGCTTTCAGTCTAGTAATATTGCACTTAGCATTGCAAATAACCTACTCAATTGCTATCGAACAATAATAAATATAAATACTATTAGTTCTATATTTGGTTTAAAAATATAATAAAAGGCAAGAGAGTCCTTCTGGGGAGTGGTTAACGCAAACTCCTCTATGTATATATCTCTATAAATAGAGCACTTAGGAAGCGGTGAAGGATTGGCAATTTAAAGTGATAACACAGGACCTTGTGTATTGTATGTATTTTGAACGTTGTAGTTTACCTTATATGTTATTATTCGCTTTATATAATGATAGACAATTGCACCGCTTGAAGGTACGGGTATGGGTATACATTTATGACCTCTTTCTTTAACGTAGGATTCCAAAAATATTTTTTTTCTTCTCATAGTTTTAACTGTCACTTAAATAATTGTCAAAAGACCTAAATAATTCTAGCACCATTATCATTAAAAGGTCAATAATAGTAAATAAACAAAACATTAACACCTAAAAATTATGAAATAATACTGGCCACTCACACCCAATACACAGCAAATATTCTAAGGAACGTTGCTATTTAAATTAAATTCAAATAAAAAAACAATTGTCGATACCTTATACGTTAACCACACTGTAGTAAATATCACTCCGAGCTGCCAACACAACACTACTGCATTCGAAAGATCACAGCTCGCGACTGACTCTCAAGGTGCAACCAGGTGATATAGGCCGCGAAAATATTTATGCTAAGCATCTGTTTCCCAAGGCAATTGATGCATTGCGTAGTATTTGTTTTTAGACCTTATAGCTACTAATATGTTTATTAACATAAAACATACATAGCGGCACACAGTAGCGAGGCTGTGTAAACAAAAATATGTTTATTTATTCAATTTTTTATTTTATTCAATGCTTTACTTGCAGAAGTTATCTACTTGACTTTTATGATTTGTAATGGAGTCAGAGGACTGTTTGCTGTGGAGTAACTTAGGGAATGCCTATGCTAGGCCTAGCAGTGGGCTGAATGGATTGATTGAATACAATGAAACAATTTTATTCACACTTCAGAAAGACAGGACTCAATACTGTGACTCCCGGACGAACATGCCCACTGCTTTACCAACCAAAGAGGTGCCTGACCAAGAGTTAGATTTTGTTCTTTGTATTGTGACACGTCTTTTGATGAACATATTTAATAAGAATGATTTAAATGAAGATATGATGTTTTGTTTTTATTTCTAATACGCCGTTTTCTTAACAGCGTAAATTTTAATAATTAATGCGCCTTTGTTAGGATTTTTGATTGACTGCAGATATTTTTACAGTACCTAAGCAAAATTGTGTCTAAATTTTTTTGCGTACCTGTTGAATTAGATCGCCGCCATATTATTACCTATTATTAGAGATAGTCTATTCAAGTATTTTAGAATTCAGTACCCAAAGAGTAAAATCGGAACCTTATCACAAAATTTAAATAATCCAGTTATTTTAGGTGCAGGAAAAATCCTAGTAATCTGAACTTTTGTATGTCCCTTTATTACTGTATTATCATGAAGATTTGAGAGAGCTGAAGTTGTGCAAATTTTTGCTCATCGATATCTTTCAGGTAAATAACACTTTTGACGTTAATTCACACTAAAAGATAAATTAATATTTTTTAATATGAAGCCTACCTACAAACAAGGAAATTTGTAATAAACTTATAAATATATCATGTGTGTATCCTTTCAAACATTCGAGTGCTATGGTCTACGTAACCTCTAAGCCTTTTAGTCCAAACATTTTCAACACTGTTACGGTATTTGCCTAAGAGTTGCCTGACTGCAAATTAAAGAACCTCAATCAAGGCATCTGAGTCAAGGCAAAGCATCGCCGTTCGCCGCCAAAATTGGTAGGACCAGTCGGTAGTATAAAAATGAACTCCAACACCTTTAATTCGCTACGTTACCTTATAAGCGATATTTGTACATTTTTCCCATTCGTCGAGATCCCTAAATTCTACGTAATTGGATAACTTTATAACTAAAAAAATTTATGAAGTACTTTGTTTTTTCGTTACATACTTACCTACATAGATCAGTCTCTTAACGGATTCAAAATTCTGCTTATACCCTCTGAGATCTCCGCCATGGGCATGAAATGGAAAAATTCATTAAAAGAAAAGCAAAGCATTCATTAAATGGGGAAATGAAAAAGCAAAAATTCTTTAATAAGTATAAATTTATTTCACTAATTGCAAAATACTTGTGACTTCAGTGTTTAAAATATCTGTAAATGTGTTCTTATTACTTATACCTACACGATCCAAGAGCCATTATATTTTCGTTGAAAATCTCAAACTCACTTTTCAGGTTCGGCTTTGCTTTATTAACATACTACACTCCCTACAGTGCTAAATATCTTAAAATACGTTGTTCAATGTATATAAGGTGGACAGTGCACATAAGGTCTATCACCATGTCTTAAATTAATATCATTAACGTTGTGAAAGCGTGACAGTTCAATACCCGGCGTAGAGTGGCATCTCTCTTTCATACCCGCAAAATTACCAAATAAGCTCAATTGACAATTATCACATAAAAATAAATACATTGATCCTTATATTATTCACACAGTATGCGTATAATTTCTTTGTCTGCTTCCTCTAATATCTTCGTTACTTCTGTAGCAGGCTGGCTTCTGTGAACCAACCAGATCGACGCACTCTCCGCATTCTTGAAAACTTCAACTGTACCACGTGCAGCATCCTCCGAACTGGAAAAGGGATTATACATTTTATTTGTAGAGTCGTAGTTTTGTATTTTTCGGGCGAGTTGCAATACATTGCGGAGCTGAGCAGCTCTGGTATCAAAAGTAATATCAACATCGCTGGCGATGTATTGCAACTATTAGGTTATACCCTTCCTCATTTATACTATGGGGTGGGCAAGCTATTTCAGAAATACAGCTAAGCACAAATTTGGCATCTTATTGTCTATCTGAGGAGCCTGCCACCTCTTCAAGAAAGAGTATTGCAATTATAAAAGCGAAATGGCACGCTTTACACTGTAGAGTGGCATCTCTCTTCTACAAAGTAAAAATACTTCCTATAAACGGTATTGGAAATTTTACATGTAACTAAAGGCAGCGCATTTTGGTAATTACCCGTACGTACAGATCATTGATCTGAATCTTCATGCGAATACATTACAGTAATACATGACCAAAAATACCAAGATTTCTGATAACAAAACAAAGACCGTGATTGCACCAGAAGATATGGAACTCTACTTTTAAGATAATAATGATGGATTTAATTGATGTTGAGACAAGATAATCGTTATCAATTATTATTATTTTTGAATATTTAAACTATGTTAACCGGAAACGACTCATTGGATAAGTCAGAAAAGGAAAAATGGTTTAGCACAGACAGCCAAAACGTACTGAAGACAAAATTCTAACTTGACAAATACAAAATATTATCAGGTTTTTTACATACGAATTTATGTAGAAAAGTACCAAAAGTTGGACAGTGAATGCTTACAAGTGAAAAGCAGCACTTTAAGTCTAAAACAATCTAAGGCGGTAAATAAATGTCCTAACTATTAATTTATAAAACTGGACTAGATTACTAGCCTTGAGTAATATAATATATATATATATAATATATATAGTAACTCATACGTACCTTTGTATAGGAACAGAGTTTACTATAGCCTTCACTGTTTCATCGAATTGACGGTCAAAAGTGTTCATAGTTTTTAAAATGGGAGTATCGGTGACTCCATAGGCAACCCCAATTACTCTAACGCCAGTATTAGCACAGGTATCTTTCTGAAAACAAAAAATGAAACGTGTTTTTTTATTGGATCCCAAAGAATTCGGACGTTCTAAAAACGTCTGATCGTTTGTCTGGACTTAATTAAAAGTGATTAAAATGACTGGACATTTTAATCTGCGGAAACATTCTTAGTGAGCTGAATTTTTGTATATCCTTTTATGACGGCGCTGTGATGAAGACGTGAAGGTGTGAGTAACATTAATATCGTGCCGTTAATGAAGGTCAAAAGGTCGCAGAAAATCATTATTTTAGCAATCAATGGTCTATGGCTCAAAGGTCAATATAAAAAGATACATTATTATCTCTAAAATTTTCTCTCCATCTTTGATGAGTTTTAATTCGTATGTTTTATTAATTTAATAAAACAAAAATTACGAATCCAGGGAATTGTCTTTTTAGGAAACCACCTGACGGACATTCGTAATTACTGAAAATTATTACTTACACCGATACAAGTGCTGAATTGCAAGACGGCTTTCTTATTTGATGAGTACACGAAGAGAGGTGGACAGATAGGTGCGAGTCCAGCTATTGAGGATATGTTGATGATCGCTCCACCCCTGCCTCCTTTGTCTGTTCGCATCAGTTCCAAGCCTTTTAGAGTTCCGAAGACTGTCGCTATCTGAAAATTTCCAGATGTTTCAAAAGTCAGAAAACATTAGACCACAAGTAGATAATAGACAAGTAAAGAGAAAATAGTGAATTAAAAAAGGGATTAGGTAAGTTATCCATAATAAATGTCATATTAAGACTAAAAAAATAGTTAATAAAAAACTTAACTTTTATTTTCCGTTGTTACAGTTTTGCTATTGTATAATTGCCATCACAAGACTTAACATCTATCATAACCCCTGACATCAGATTCAATGAGTGATTAGCTTCTTATATTAGCCCATCTGAAAAAATAGTTTAGAAAAAAATATACTCACGTAATTTATTTCAATTTGTTTCCGCACAATGTCCACGGTACTTTCATCAGGGATCCCGGCATTATTGATCAAAACATCAATGAACCCATTATCCTCTTTGGCATCAACCAATGCTCTAAAAAACTGCTCTGTGTTGGTCACATCGCATTCGGAAAACTTCACTTTGTCCTCACCATATTTTTCATTCAATGATGCTTGTAGAGATAGTCCTGATTTTTCGTCCACGTCCAGAATTCGAATATGCTTTAATTAAACATGAATAAGTATTATTAAATGATGTAACGGTTTACTCACGCGTATTTATCGGGGTAGCCAGACTAGTTTCGGACCCAACCGGAGTCCTTAATCATGAGTAGACGCGGCGGGATCGCGATCGCAGTCCGAAACTAGTCGGGCTACCCCGATAAATACGCGTGAGTAAAACGTTACATCATTTAATAATGAATCAGTCTCACAATAGTTATTATAAAAATGAATAAGTTTTATCATATGAAGCTAAAATTAAAATTTATGGGTTATGTTAAAATAATATTTTACGAAGATAAGTACAATATATTACGGCAGTACCTAGTAACTAGATTTTACTAAATATATCTAATATTAGATACAAATTTCAAAAATATACTTTTATTAACTAACTCTTTGCATCGAGCTATTTTTACTTGAACATCAAATAATGTCGAGGTTATCAATGAGATTTTATATTTAACTGAATGCACAGATAACCGAGTGGTATAATAAATATAGGTCACCAAGCCATTATTAATGAAATACTCGGATGGTACAATAATTATATTTTAGTGAAATTATAATAAAACACATTTGCGATTCTATGCGGTTAACAGGTTCGATCCTAACGCAGGCAAATGTGCCTTTTTAAAGTTATATGTAATTTCTTAATAATTCTAAATTAAGAAACTGTTTAAAGGAAAACATCGTACTAGAACCTGAAATCGCCAACCGGCAGGGCCCTTCTATTCGCGGGGCCCGTAGCGTTTGCTAATCTTACTACAGTTACTACGTGGTCAATCCGGGACTGATTAAAAGTGTGATACCTACTACACGACCATCAACTGACAATAATGTGGACAAATGCGGACAACATCACATACATTGTTTTGAACCCAAAGTAAGTTGCTAAAGCACTTGTGTTATGGAATTCAGATACAACGAAGGTACCACAAACACCCTGACCCGAGACAATGTTGAAATGTGAATTTTTACATTGACCCGACCGGGGATCGAACCCGGGACCTCAGAGCTAGCGACACCTTGAAACCGGTGCGTACGTAATGTATTTAATCAACAATTATACTTATTTCATACCTACTGATAATATTTTCTGCATGCTCGCTTAGGCTAACAAATGAGAAGAAGTTTTACAATAACGTACTCAAATAATTATACTTGTGTCGTATAAAACTCAGAAAATAGAAAAAAAGGCATTACGTAATATTTTATTATTAATGATACTAGGTACATTTATAAAGCTTATAACTATTTTTTGTTTAGCTACTAACATAATGTTGTTTATTGTATTTCGCAACCACTATCCAGCAAATAATAAGAAAAACTTTTTTTTTTTAATGTGGTACTTTAACAATTCTAAAATCAGATTTTTGAAGGATTTCAGTTCGGTCGTCTCTTTTACGGCACCTTCTGTAGTTTCCAGTAAGAGTTTCGAAAATTATTCTAAGACTCAACTAATAATAAAATTCGTCAAACAAAATATCTTCAGAATACCTGGATCTCGAAATCCAATTAAAAATTAAAAAATATAGGCAATTTGCAAATGAGGTAATCCACTTTGTGGACTTTTTTGGACTTTGTTTTCTTCATGAAAAAGAGATTTATTTAGTGGTTAGATTTTAATAACCTAAGCTACTAAGACCTAATTAAGTACTTACTAAATTATAAAGCAAGTTGAAATTAGAAATCAAGTCAAATTTGTAAGATTTGAGGTCAAAAGTGGGAATGAATTGAATGCGGTGTATTTTTATGGTCATCCCAGCAAAATGGATACCAAATGAAAGCCTATCATTACTTTTATGTATTGTGAGTAGTTACAAAATATAAAACATTTAGGTAGATACCTCCGCGAAACCTCGAAGATGGAAAGACCGAAATTAACGAATTAATAAAATTCAACCGAAAAGAAATCCTTCGTGTATTAAATGACTGAGAAAAAAATGCAACATCAAACAAACAAGAAAAAAAATTTTTGCTTACCTTTGCTCCTTCTGCCAAAAAATGATCGGCGACCACAGCACCAATGCCATTAGAACCACCAGTTATAACAACAATCTTATCGTTCAAATCGTACATGTTGGTTGCTCAGACGCCGATTCGACTGTGAGACGAAACTTCCAACGGTTCGTAATCAAATGATATTTATAGACACTAGACAGGTCTACACTCTTATAAATTAAAAAATCCTCTAATAACGCAGCTGTTTTGTCCCACGTACTAACACGTAAGGTGTAGCTCATACTGTAATGAATTAAATTCCTGTGCTACTTAATTAAATTGATGATAAACAGGTTCTCACATTAATAAATTTCTAAAAATTCACACCAGGTTCATGAGATACGTGGCAAATACCATAATAAGTTAATAAAATAAAATCCTTATTAATTCCTTATTTTTTTTACTAGATAACTACCTATAATAACAAAATATGCGTGCACGTGGGGAAGCGTAATTCTTAAGTTTAGAAAAACCTGCGTGAGTTATTCAAATTGCTTACAGAATTTATGTAGGTAGTAAGTACTAGCTGTTGCCCGCGACTTCGTCCCCGTGGTTAGAATATATAAGTTATGATTTATATCTACCCTGTTTTTTTCCACATTTTCCATTGTATCTTCGCTCCTATTAGTCGCAGCGTGATGGTTTAGGTACTGCCTAAAACCTCCTCGATGAATGATCTATTGAACACAAAATATTTTTTCGATTTGAACCAGTAGTTCCTGCGATTAGCGCGTTCAAACTATTCAGCTTTATATATTAGTATAGATATATATAGATTGGACAACAGCTAATTCAGTGCGAGTCGTTCCTTACGTATAAAAGTTTGAAAAAGCACTTAATGAGTATTGTTCGTATCCTAAAAACCCATCCTCCAAAATACTAATAAAATATATTTTTTCTTCCGAAGAATATATAAGATACAGTACCTATAATTTGTCATCATATTCAAATGTTCCTTATTAATATGAAATGACTTGACAAACTCGTAAGTAGTTAGCGTAGCATCAATACTATACTTATAATACAGAAAAATGTATATTTAATAGTAGGTACAACTTACCTAAAGCATAAATAATGTTCGCAAGATATTATAAGCGTATCTAATATATTGATACAAATTATTCAACAAGAAAGTATAGTTCTTTGTATAATAATTTAAATGTAAGATAAAAATGCTGGCCTTAGAAATCTCTTATGTAAGCTGGTAATTGATTAATATTACGATCACTATCGCATTGTAAGTATAAAGATATGAAGCGGCCAATTTAAGAATTTATCAAAGAGGATTTCCGTTGCTATCTCGATAGTAATAAGTAAACCGAACGACATTTTCTTTCGTTTCGTAACGGTTGTCTATTTGACTCCTTCAATAGCTATAAATGATTTTATGAACATAATTATCTTATCCTACTGTTTATTATTTTATTTTACTACGGACTGTTTCCTTCGTTTGTTACAGTTTCTGCCGTATAATTTACCCTTACGAAAGTAAGTTGGGTAAAAAAGAAAGTACTTTAACTTGTTCAAATTTTATTTGTTGTAATGACGAAATTATTATGTAGAGGGAAAAATTAGTATGATTGATAAGTATTGACAAGTTTGTTACCAATTAAGTAACAAGTAATATTGTCTAAATAAGTCAATTTTAGTACCATATTGAACATCTTTATTTTTAATAGAATGTTAGAATATTATAACGAAGTGATCCATTCCTAACTAAGTAAATGCATTTGTTGTTAGTTTGTCTGAAATAACTACATAAAATAAAATAAATGTTTTAAAATTTATGCTTTTTCAAAAATGGGCCTCTCATATCTAAAAGTTAGTACTTAAGATCGTTCGGAAACTGTTCTCGGTAGTTAGAAATATTTCTTTTTCAGCTTTTATGAGCTGGTTATTTTAAAATCATTTACCTAATAGCTATTTACAATGGGTATAGTCTAAGTTAATCATTTGTTTCTATTCGCATCTTTGCAATTATAATTTATAATGTTTATGAAATTATTCAATTATATTGCGACTAAGTTCTTGGTTTCTAAACCGATCTCACCATTGCTCTGTCAAATTCATCTGACAGTTGGAAACCAACCCAACTCTGAACTCTGTTGACGTCACGAAGTCGCCCGCTCAAGTCATTGAAATTAGCTCACACAGAAAGTTGTTTTTTCCAGCGAAAAGCAAGCAGGAAAATAATAGCTCACGTCATCGTTCCGTCTCTTGGAGTGCTCATGGTGCAACATTAAAATTAGTCATACGTGCGTGTGTAGTCATTATAGTTACAAATTTTGGAGACATTAGCTGTTCGCTCAGTGTTTTAAAAGTTCGGCACCGATAAAGTTGACTAAAAATGAATCCGTGGCAGCAAGTAAGTGGTTTCTTTTTTTGTAGTTATTAGTTTAGGCTTTGTGTGAAGGTCTTTCGTAATGCGCTGTTAAAATTTGAGACGAATTGGTCCGGTTGGTGTGTAAAAAGTTTGGTTATCCGATATCGGCGTATTTTGGGAGGCCGTTGCTTTGTTTATCACAATAATATTGATTTTTTCTCGGCTAAAAGTAATAGTTCAAATCAAGACTTTTGTAAAGAAGGTATTTTAACGATTACTTTAAGTTTTATCAAAAATAATAATGTTAGTTTATATGGAAGTAATAGATCT